>NW_007733374.1:14420-30487 GCF_000696425.1 Galeopterus variegatus | reverse complement strand
GTGGGAGCTAAAAATAAATAAATAAATTCACACACACGCACACACACAAAAAAACCGGGGGGGGGGGGGGAGAAGACATAACAACTACAGTTCCTTGAAGTTGATATGACAAGCAAACAGAAAGGACATTGTTGGGTGGAAGGGGGGAGAGGGAGGAGGGAGGGAGGTTTCGGTAATGGGCCACAATAATCAACCACATTGTATATCGACAAAATAAAATAAAATAAAATAAAATGGAAAATTGAATCTTGCAGAATATTTTTTAATGTCAAAAGCCATATATTCAAACCATTAACTACATCATAATTAATGGTGACATATTAGAGGCATTCTTTTAAATGACTGAATACCTGTTGTTACTACTATTCTCTTTTTCATTGTGCAGAAAGTGCTAACCTGTGCAATAAGACAACAAATACAAATGGGGTATAACTGGCTAACAGGAAAAGACAAAATTTCCAGTATTTATAGGTAATATATTTATCTATTGATGAAACCCAAGAAAATCAACTAAAAGTACTGTGGCCAAATTAGCACACTCAGTAAAGTAGCCACCTACAAAAGAAATATTCAGAACTCAGCAGCTTTCCTATGTACTTGTCAAAGCCACTTAACCAAAATTAACTCATTTATAGTAGCAACAGCACTTTATTCTAATATTCTATGGTGTTCAACATTTCTAAGCAAGGAGATAGTGACATTTTATTTGGTTAATCAGAAGAAGGAATTTCTTTATTTTCTGAGATACTACACCAATGCTTTGGGAAAAAGAATGGGGTATTTCTTCAATTTGATTTTATATGCACTATCAGTAGCAGGAACTTTCTTGGGGTTTATGATATATTTTAGAAATACACATTGCATAGACCAAAATAGAAAAAATATTTACATGAGACAGGAACCTAGTAGGAAGTAAAAGAATAGTTATATGTTAACTTAATATAAGTTTCAAATGGTTGGTTCTCAGTATCTGTTCCATGGACCAACCATTTCAGAGTTACCGGAGGCATGTGTTAAGAATGCAAAATCTAGTGCCCCACTCCAGACATATTGACTCACAATTAAATTTTAATTATTTCTGTTTCTAACACTTGTAATAATCATGCCAGTTGATACGCATGCTGACTTTTTATAAGTACTGCTTTAGACTCGACTGAAAGTTATGGTCACTTTGCTTAATCTTATTGATGACATGAACCAGCATAATAGGAAAAATTATATATTATTTCTCTATAGAATTTGTGTTTTTTTCATTTGAAATAGCAACAAAGAAAATTATTTTTTGTGTATTATAAATAAAATTTAAAAATAAATGTTAAGATAGGAAATATTCACAACATTGTGGCAGGTAAAGGCGTATAATGTTCCTAATGTTTAAAGAATACTTTCAGGTCAATAAGAGAACATCAAATGTCCAGTATGCAGATTGCCTAAGGACACATAGACATAGAGAATTTTCAAATGAAGAAATAAAAGTGATCAACAAACTTATGAAAAGATGTCAACAATATTAGAAAATAGATACAAATGAATGCTACTTTGATAATATTTTATGGCTACCTGCCACGTACACACGTGTACAGACACACACACACACACACACACGGAATATGCATTGCATCAAGGTGCTAATGGTGGGTAGTTTTGAATAGATAGAGATTATTGGTATTCTTTGTTTTTAATCTTATTTTCCAGTGTTCTCAAACATTTCTGATAGGCAAATATTGCTTTTTTAATGACAAAAAATAACTCAAAAATATTAAGAAAATATATTTAATTCTTAGAAACTTCAGATTGGAAAGGTAGAAGTGTGAGAGACTAATAACAAGGTGAGAGTTGATAATGAATACTATAGCTTCAAATAAATGAATGATTCAATATAAATTCCAAAGGGCCTGGAATTGAGGTAGTGTTAACAAGTAAGATAATTAGTGTGATTACCAATATATATCCTTCTTATCTCCTTTTTTGAGCTCTCATATTTCCAAATACTTTGTTCTTTACTTTTTTTCTCATAATCTTTTTCCTTCTCTCATGCTTCTAAGTCTTAAGTCTTCAGTGACTGACACCACATGGTGTTTAGTGTAACCCCAAGCCTTAAAGAAGTTCTAATCTTTTTTAAATGCTTCCTTCATACCAACTCTTTAATTTATTCTCCAACAAAGATCTATTGAGTACTTACTCCTGGCCAGAAGAAGTTTTTAATCCAGTGAATTGTTATCACTTCTTCTGTGCTAGTCTGCTTGGTTTATGGAGCCATTATCAAAATTGAGTGATCTTGTTAAATTGCTTTTTGTAGATATTAGTTTTTTGTCGGCTATATATCCAAGAATGCACTCATTATTCAAGTCTAATTATCTTAATTTTCTTGGTTAAAACTATGAAAATTTAAAAAACAGTAATTTTTGACAGGGACATTCTTATGAGTGGAATAATTTTATAACTTTCTGATTTAATTCAAAATCTCTATCTTATACATAAGTCTTGGTAATTGATTCTACATCATAGTTAGATTTTTTAATGGTATATAATTTAATTATTATCATGGGAAAGAATGGGAGAAAAGAGAAGGGGAAACATGTAACATTTTTTACAACTATGTTCTTTTTCTTATTCACATTTTAAAAGTCCAAATGTGTTCCAGATGTGGAGAAAGTTCTTTTAATTCTGGCAGCCATTAGTAGCACATTGGCACTTCAACCTCAGCTGCTCAGAAGCCTGCCAATGGATCCTTTAGTTTTTTATGCCTTAAGGAACAGCTGGGCTTTGCAACAGTACTTGGTTTCAGATTTTACATTTCATCTGAAATACATTTATGCGATTTAACATGTTAACTTCCAGCTAGCTGTAAAGCCTTAACTCATTGTTGTGCAGTACATTGTGAGTAAGATGTGTTGGCCAAACCAGGACAATTTCACAGTGAAAGAGAGTCTTATTAATAATTACACTAGGACAACAGATGTGAACTGGGCTGTAATTTCTATTGTCTTTAAGTAAACCCAGCTTCAGATGATTCAAGTAGTTTAACCTTCTTAACAAGATTACCACACTGCAAACACATATCATTTATCTATAATGAATCACCTCCAAACTCAGTGGCTTAAAAAAATTACTGTTTTATTAATGTTTATAATTCTGTAGGTTGGCAGTTTGGACTGGGATGTCTAGGAAGGCTGGGATGCCTTTCTCTGTATCAAGTCTCATTCCTCAAAATTGTTCACATTCCATGTGCAAAATATACCCATCCTAGGATTTCAAAAGTTTTGTCACAATGACAGCAGCAGGCCCAAAAGTTCAGGATCCTGTCATCTAAATCAGGTCTAAGATGCAAATGAGGCTTCTTGGGTTTTGCCACTTTGTGTGGCTCTTCTTATGTGTTCCCACATACCAAACATAAAAGAGACAGAATAACTACAATTAACGTTCCCACTCAAAATTAGAGGAATAGGAATCATAGGGCTCTAAATGGTCCATAGTAATTCTGAAGTCCTACTGGACACGTATTGCTGGGCCACCTACTTGTGGGGGTAGGGAAAATTCTTTGAATAAGGGCTCAGCTCTGTTTCCTCAGAGTGGTTCTGTAGTTAATTGTTTGATTAGACTTTTGGTTCTGCCCTCTTGGCTCTTGGCTCTATCTTCAGTCCTTTCTTTTCCATAAGAAATAGTCTGTGTTAGCAACTGAATAACTTTCTTAGCCTGCTTCCTGCCTATGGAAAGTTGGAGATCCAGAGAAATATTTTCATTTTGAATTGTCTCTGTCCCAATTAATCCAAGTTATTATCACACCTTTAAAAAGGTTTAGGTTTTCTGTGTGTAGGGTTAAAGTCTACTCCATTAGTCAGAGGCTCCATTCATTTCAAAACAGACCTTCTTCCTACATTGGTTGGCATGTCAGAGGACTGTGGGACCAGTTTCTTTTTTCTAGCCAAGATGGTCTATTAGACCCCACTTTAAATCATAAATAACTTTTCAAATAATAACTTTTTCAATAAAGTTATTACAACCACTCACTTAATTTGGTCTTTGACTGCACACTTTATTTCACTTTGGAAATCTTTTACCAGCAAGTCCTGTGTTCTCTATATTCCCTTTAAATTTTGTTCACAAACGGAACATTTCTTTCTTTAGCTTCTCTCTGTTTTACACCTTATTATACAGTTATGAGAAGTCAATTCAGCATCCTGCCTGGAAATCTCTTTAGCCAGATTTACAAGTTCATTAGGTAAATATTCTCTATTTCAGGTTACTGAAGGTGACAGTTTGGTCAATTGTTTCACTCTAATGTGACATAGGTTGACATGATTTTCACAGTCTGCAAAACCAGCTTAAGTCTTTTTAAGTTTCTTTCAGCAACGTTTTGTAGTTTCCAGTGTTCAGGTCTTACATATATTTTGTTAAATGTGTCCCTGTGAATTTCATGTTTTGGAATGCTATTATAAATAGAGTTGTATATTTTATTTCTTTATCAACTGTTTCTTGCAAGTCAAGAAATAAACTTGATTTGTGTATATTAATCGTATATCCTGTGACAGTGTTAAATTCACATATTTTTTTCCAGTGGGTTTTTTTTTTTTGTAGATTCCTTAGAATTTTCTATGTACACAGTAATGTGTGTTCAAATAAAAACAGTTTTGCTTCTTCCTTTTCCAACCTGCATTCCTTTCTTTTCCTTGTCTTACTGTAATGGCTAGGGTCCCCAGTTTAGTGTTGAATAGAAGTGGTGAGGGTAGATATCTTTGTCTTGTTCCCTGTCTTAAGGGGATAGCATTCAATCTTGCACTGTTAAATATACTGTTAATATGCTGTTAGCTGTGGGCTTTTCACAAATGTACTTTATTGGGTTGAGGAAGTTCCATTTTGTTCCTAGTTTACTCAGAGCTTTTGTTATGAATGGGTGCATTTTGCTGTATATAAATTATACCTTGATTTAAAAACTGATTTAATAAAAAATAATATTACAAATTATATATACGAAAACCTGAACAGAGCAACGTTGTCTCAGATATATCAGTTTAAGAAAAAAACTGTGTAAAATAAAAAGTTTAAGAAAAACTTAGTCAAGCCTAAAAAATTTCATTTTAAAGCTAGTCAACTATCACATTAAAGGTATAATTAAAATGTTTTAAAATTTTGCTTTTGGAAATGGAAAATAAAGCTAAGAAAGGAATTGCTATCTTTCTATTCCTTAAGCTAATATAATACTTCAAAACTTAGTATTATTTCTGTTAGCTTTTGTGGTAAGAGAAGCAAAAGAAGAGATAGGGACTGAGTGTGCATTGGTATAGTCCACAAGGGACCAGAATGGAGCACAAACCAGGGCATCCAGTTATAATTCATGAATCTCTGATTAAATCTACAGTATTTGATTAAAATGTAGTACTATGTTTTTATTTACTCTAGTTAGCATTTGATTGTGGGCCAAGTGCTACTGTAAAATTTTCCATTTTTTCTTCAAAAAAGAGACTGCCACCATAATTTAGTAATATATTCTGAGAGAATTTTGCTACACTAGCTGACAGTAATCTCCTTTGTTACTACATAGCTGCAGAAACCACATACTATTTAAAAACATATATGTTTCCTAGGTTTTTCATAGAAATAAACTCATCACTGCAACCAAATGTAACTAGAGACATACTTCTGGGTTTTTTTTATTATAATGTTTATTTTTAATAAGTTGTATCCAACAACAGAAAGTGCTTTCATTAGCTTGCACAATATTTAGAATGTATTGAATCTCTTATTACCCAATGTTTATTATTATGGGCTATTTTTTAAAAACTCATGCTTGATTTGTTTACTGTTATTATTTAACTTATTTGATTAAACTGTACTCATTCATAGAAATTGTTGAGGAACTCTGCAGTTTAAGTTGAAGATTGCATGATACAGTTGATTTCTAGTAGTTTTTCATATTTAATTTTATGGGAGGATGTGCATAGGTTATGCACAAAGACTATGCCATTTTATTTGTTTGTTTGTTTGTTTACTTTGGCTGTTGCCAGTATGGGGATATGAATCCTTGACCTTGGTATTACAACACCGTGCTCTAAGCAGCCGAGGTAACAGGCCAGCCCTCATATTTAATTTTAAATGCCTCACTCTGTAAAATTTGTATGGAAGGTTTTAAATAACTTTCTAAGTAGCAACATTAATCAACAGATTGTGGAGATAATACTTGAGGCTATATAAAAGAAAAGTAAATGCAGTTTCCAACATATTTTATTCTACTGTGTATTTGTGGAAATAAAGTCTATCTAAATAAGATAAGTTTAACATACTTACAAAGAAGCTGTTGAACAAGTTATAAGCACTAAGTGCTGATGAAATAAAGAAAGAAGAAGTTATTATTTGGAAGCAATAAAAAACTTTCTGGAGAAAATGAGATATGAGCTAATTTTGAATACTTTGTGTCTATCCAGAATCAGAAAAACTGTTGTTTTTTAAAAATTATTGAATTGAAGGATTATCTAAGATCTTTGATAAGGAAATGGGGATTGACAAGAGTCAACAATAATTTTAAATGCAGAGAGCACCTATAATCAAAGAGTTGTACTTCTGGGATTTTCCCAGAGAAAAATGCCAAGGACTTTTCAAAAATAACTCCTGGCATGACACTGCTTTGGAAAAGTTGTCTACAAGTGAAACCTAGCAGTACCCGATTAAACTGGGAAGTAGTCTTGAAGATAAGCCCAAGTTTTTTTTTTTTTTTCCTTTTGTGTTTCCACCTGTCCAGGGACCAGCCCCCATGCCTGCTGGCGCTCCTCCTAGTACCCCTTCCCTGGTAGCTGGACCTGTCACCCCTGTTGCCAGATCAGGAGGAAACTAAAAGGCAGCATTGTTTGGCCACTTGAGGAACGGGCAGTGATGGAACCAGCCCACAGAGTTTGCGTTTGTTGTGGGGAGAGGGCTCATTTGCAGCTCTCCCCTGCTGGTGAGGCTGTGAGCAATGAAACTGGTGAACTTGGTGGCAGGTGGCGGTAATGCTTGTCAACCTGCAGCCTCTGCATGGCTGAGGATTGGAGCTCTGCAAATGTGGTTGTCATAGGTTAGCTCCCCTGACACATACACACACATGCACACACTTGGGCTCCTGGTGGCCTACTGGGATTTTTTCCCCTCTAAAATACTCCAAAACAGAGTAGAGAAGGGTAATAACGTTAATAGTAATAGTAATAATAAGCATTTATTGAATGCTAACTATGAGCCAGTATGCACTGTTTTTACATGATCTGTACCAAGATTATTTTAAAAGGAAACAATTAAATTCAAGGTGGGAAATGACTATTGCAGATTACTCGGGGATCACATTCTGGGATGGAATTTATTAAGGACTGCCCTTGGTATCAACCCCTTTGGAAAGGAGGGGACAAAAATAGGATTGGATAAAGGGAGAAGCTGTACTACAACATAGAACCACAAGTAGCCTCAGATAACTTCATTGGGACCGTCTCTGCATGCTATTTAGATCCTCAAGGGGACACTAATTTTTGCCAGTCTCACTCTTTCTCCTCCAATACTATGGCGGCTTTTTTTTTTTTTTCCTTTTTGTCTTTTTTCATGTCCGGCAACGGATCGCAACCCTCAGTGTCGTGCCCGTACCGGACCAGGACCGGCAATGGTATCGCAACCCTCGGTGCTGCACCTGCACCTCGCTCAGCCAGTGAGCGGGAACCGGTCTGTATGTGGGATCCGAACCTTTGGCAGGAGCGCCGCCGCGCCCCCAAGCGGCGCACTGTAGCAGTGCGCCACCGGGCTGGCCCCTATCGCGGCTTTTTAATTTAGTATCTTGGCAGGGTTGGGGTGGAGAAGCTTCAAATTCTTCTTTTTGGCTTTTCCCACAATGATAGCTCTTACCTCACAGGCCAATGACTTTATATGGGTGTTGTGGCACTTACCAAGTATGTGTATTCCAATTATACATTTGGGGTCTGAAAGATCACCACCAGGTGGGTCTTTGGTCCCAGTGGACCCATCATGAGCTGGACCTTGGCTGGGCTCCATTTATTACGGTTCCCCATATGCCTTTATTCTAATGAGGGGAGGAGAG
Source organism: Galeopterus variegatus (assembly GCF_000696425.1). Lineage (NCBI taxonomy): Eukaryota > Metazoa > Chordata > Mammalia > Dermoptera > Cynocephalidae > Galeopterus > Galeopterus variegatus. The sequence goes on along the minus strand of NW_007733374.1, from coordinate 22,437 downwards.
GGAGACAGCATGTTGATGTTTCAGGTCTCCAGGTATCACTGTCAACTTTGTGCCCAATAGTCTTCAATATGTTTGGGTATTCCTTCTCCAGGTCATGATTACCTCCCTCAACCTTGTATGCTATAACAAATTTTATTGTCATGTGTCATATGACACTTAATAGAAATAATCTTAGTCTGAAGCCATATCATCTGCCATCTGCTGCAAGGTGTGATGATAGTGTTTTCATAAAATGATGCTTTCTTTGTGGAGTCAGTATTGGAATAAAGCTTTGGCGGTGTGCCTGAAACAGAACAGACTACTCAGAGAAGCTGTTAAATTTTGGTTGTGGTTCTTGAAGGTCACATATCAGATTTCAAGGAGTAAGATACATAGATAGCCCCTGAGTTATCATGGCCAAATTTTCTACATTTGTTTATTTTCGTTAATAGTAATGTTCTCTCTTTTCTAAAGAAGTCATCAGGGTTACAGTTAGAGTTTCTCCACCACATTACACTGAATCCTTGGCCTCCCTACAGGGGAGGGGCTTTTTCTACTGCCGTGTTACCCTTCTTTCTGCCATTTCTGCTTCAGTTAATTTCATGGCTGACTTTCTGTGCTACCTTCTTTCATCTGTTCCAGTCACTGCCTTTTATGCCTGATCCTTTTTTTAGATGAGTGGGATATGTTTATAAATTAAGTGATTTTATCTATAAACCTGTGAGGCTCTTGGGTTTCCACCTGCCACTTTGATCGCATAATTTACTTAGGTTTTCATAAGAAATTTAATGGAAACATATGACTCAATGGGCACCACCTGCAGTCCAAAGGTGATATAAACCACTTGAAAAAAAAAAAATCAAATGGAAAGAATGTCCGTCAAATGAGAAAGATCAGCAGCCATGTTACTAAGGAACATGATGCAAATCAGGTTTATGACTCAGAGTATTTTTCCATTTTCCCATATGAAGAAAGATCAGATTCACAATTAGACCATAGCTATGTTTTTCTTGAAATGCCAACTATTTCTATTTATATCTTTCTCTCCACTTTTTAAAAGTGAACAAAGAAGGTAGGTCATGAAAGAATTAGAAATATATAGGTATATGTCTATAAACATATATATATTTATATTCCATAACACATTTAAGGTGAATATATACTTCAATATTTTAATGTTGGATTTGTATCTTTGCCCAAATCCCAGACTAAACTTGGAGAAGTAGAACTGTAGCATGTCAAATTTATTGTTTCTTTCCGAACATGGTTTAGAACTCTTTTTCTTTTAGTTGATTTCTGTACCTAATCTCATTTTATTCTAATCAATTGCATTAATTCCAGCATTTCTTTAATATGGGTATAAATGTTTTACACTGGTTTTATTCTATATACATGAATCTTATGAATGTATTATTTCATTGTGCTCTATTTTCCTTACTAGAATGTAAACTATGTCAGAAAAAGAACTTTATTATCAGGGATTGCTTTTTTTCTGACTATCCCACATTATACATATTGTACTATATAGTAGGTATAAAATAACTACTATTGAAAGTATTATTTAGGGCCAACCCATGGCTCACTTGGGAGAGTGTGGTGCTGATAACACCAAGGCCATGGGTTCGGATCATATCGGGATGGCAGGTTAGCTTATTTGGGAGAGCGTGGTGCTGACCACACCAAGTCAAGGGTTAAGATCCCCTTACCGGTCATCTTAAAAAAAAAAAAACAAGAAAGTATTATTTAAACATCAAATCTAACCTTCATGAAACTACAGTGACATATGTCTGAAGGAAAGTTGGTTCCCTAACATAAACTAGAGAAACACATAATTTTCTAAATAATGTGGCTTTACCAGTAGTAAACTAAAGAGTTGAGCTTTTATTACATAGATATTTATGTTTTAGGTTATAATTTTCTCTAATGAAGAAAAGTGTTTTAGAGCTGGCTGGTTAGCTCAGTTGGTTAGAACATGGTGTTGATAACACCAAGGTCCAGGGTACAGGCCAGGAGCCAAAAAAAAGCAAGTATTTAATAAATTCCTGTTACATTCATTATTGCCTGTCTTTTTCTCTTGGAATCTATAAACATTTAATAAATTCTCTTTGCAGAAATCCCTTAATATTGTATCTGACTTCGATAAAGCTAAATCACATTATTAAAGATAATCATTATGGTCTGACAGTAATCTATATACCATACTTCTTTTCTGTATCTCTCTTATCTATTCTGTTGGTTATCACTTAGCAAGATGAAGCCCAGTTTTTTAAAAGTTTGTGTTTCTTATTACTTGCCACCTATATTCCCATAGGTGATAAATTAGAAAGTAAAAATGAATACATCTGCTCATTGGTAATACTAAAAAAAAGACACTGTAGATTTTCTTAGTCGCACTTATAGATTAATCGAAAAACAAAAATGCTTTCAATAACAATGTCTTGTAGGTCCAAATAAGGTTTTTTGTTATTTACATGCATTTATAATCAAAGATAAAGCAGGTATGAACATATGAAAGCATTTTATTTTTTATTTTTTAAGACCATCTGTGTGGTTGGTTTGAGGGGGAAATAATAAACAATATTTAAATGAAGTACATATAATTTCATTATTGGAGATTAAAGATGCTGAAAGGAAAAGAATACTTAAGAAATCAAAATAGAAAGTTGGCTGGGGGAAAGGTCAGCAATTAAGGGGACTTTTTTTGTTTAGGAAATTGAAAATCTAATTTCCATCTAATATCATGTGGACCTAACTTTGTTGTTGATGGTCAGTACATTTCAGTTAGTAAAAGCCAAAATCCTTGCAATGGCCCTTTAGACCTGACCTGGCCCTATGCACTCACTTTGCTGCAGCCACACTCTCTATACTGCCTTTGCTGTCACTGAACTCTAAAGGCATGTTCCCAACTCAGAATATTTGCCCTTGCTTTTCCCTCGGTCTTCCTCCAGAAATGTGCTTGGTTAATGACTTAATCTTTTTCATATATTTGTTCATATTTTATACCTCTTCTAAGGCTTACTCTACCTATCCCATGTAATACTGAAGCCAGCCCCACCTTCTCCCTACCCCTAGCTCTCCTGATACCCTTGCTTTGGTCTGCTTTTTCTTCTTTTATACCGCTTATCAACTTCTAAGAATATTATGTAATTTCTTCATTTATTATATTTATTGCTTATTGTGTCTCCCCTACTAGAATGTATGCTCGCCAAGGTCATGGATCTACTTTGTTCATTTTATGCCCAGAGCAGAGTACATATACTATAAATATTTGTTGAATTAAATTGAGCTTCTCAAAGGAAGTAGATTGGCATGAATCTTTCACTATTACTAGAAAATTAAATTTTAAGCATGCCTTACTTGTGATAAGCTTGCTAGCATTGTTTTCATGTGGAAAGGAGAGCTATAAGGGCATGGTGAGTGATGAATGCCTGATTCTCTTGAGTCTTAGGAGCAGATTATCTCTTGAGGAGCTAAAGGTTAGTTCTGAAATTGGTATGTTACATAAAGTAATCTAACTGCATTTAATGCAAGTTGGTTGTAAATATTTTTTGAGCTGATGTATTTCAAAGTTCTATTATTTAAAGCTTAACAAAATGTTTGTAAAGTTTACCATAATTAAAACATAAGAACAAAATAATCATTCATATTGCCAAGATGATCACATTCTGCCTAACTCAATTTTCCATCATTTGCCTGTTATTTTTATTTCATGAACTAGAAAGCAAGCCAGAATTAACACAGCATGCCATGTTTTTGATTTAACCATGTTGTAGGGATTAATTCTTATGACTGTTTTTCTTTGTGGTATCCACAGATGGTGACCCATTTCTCTTCACATCCTCATTAAAATAATATCACATACTGCAGTATACATGATAAAGACTGCCACATTTGTGAATAGAAAACAAAATAAGCAATTTAAAATTTATTGTTAACCAATATGGTTAGATTGGAATGTGTAGAAATTCAAATGGAAAGGGCTCCTCATACTGAGCACATGTTGGAGTGGTGTCGCCTGGGTTAGGTTTTCAGTCCATTTCTTCAGAGGCCTCATAGAAAGACATTTCTTACTTCAGTGAATTTACCATGGTTTGGGGTTTGACTGTTAGCTCAGAAAGTTTAGAAACCTGATTTGCCAGCCTACAAAACCCATGTTTCAGGGACATGTGATAAATAAAACCTGGACTTTGGAGTCAGTATTTAGCTCCATCAAGTACTGAATTTGCAACTTTGGGAAAATTACTCACCTTTACTCAAGGTTTAGTTTCTTCTGCTGTAAGTTGGGGAAAACAATAATGGTACCTACTGCATAGGGTTGTCATAATGATTGAGATAAAACATAGAAAAACAAAGTTAATTTATTAAGTGCCATTAATTGTAACTAAAATTTTTATTTCCCAGGAAGGATGACATAGGCCAGTAATTTAAGTTGTAGGCAGGCAAATTTAGTTTAATATTAGATCAAACATTTAATAGTTGGAATTGTCCAAAAATATAATAATGTATGTAAAAGTATCTACAACAATGCTTGCACATAAAAATCATTCAGAGGTGTTATTGCTGATTGTTTTTGTTGTTAGTGTTACTTATGACTTCTCTGTCACTCTGAGTGCATGGGAAGATGTCCTTAAAGATACAAAGATTTCTGCCTTAAGCGAGAAGTAAACATCTCAAAAGTGTTCCAATTTTAGGATTCTGTGAAAGTACTAAAGAAGCTATATTTCATTTCAACGTTCAGGACTGGTCTGTGTTGTAAAATTCAGTGATTCAATGATGCTTGTGATCATTATTAGTCAGTTGAAAATGTTTGATCATCATGTAATGTAATTATATTTGACCCAGAGGAATAAACTTCTCACTTGACTTTTTAGGTTATTTTGTTTTGCATAAAGTTTTGTTTTCCCTTGCTGCCCAAAGTTTATTTCATCAGGAGCTAAGAGACAGTTGGCAAGATAATTAGTTCAAGAGAAAAAATTCCACAAAAAGTTTTTATTTGCCTTGCATTATTTTCTGTATGCTATATATTAATTGTATAGTCTGCTTCAAAGCATATTCATAAAAAATTACTTGCACAATAAAAATGCGACATAGATACTAAAAACTATTGAATTAGCTTTGCAAAGATTTAAAAAATAAGACATGGGCTTCATAAGCCATTTATGCCAATCAACTAGACCATATCTTAACTCTCTCTCTTTTTGAAGCAGCTGTATCTGTATCATCTGGTTATTTTCCAAAGTAGAGATGGAAATAATCTGTTCTTTTTGAGTATGTTCTGTGATTGTTGTTGTCCTGTGCATTTATCTCAAGAACAGATTCATTATTAAATTTGTCCACATAGTTTCTGCATTATGTTCTTGATACATTGTTTAAACTATAACCCAATTTGACTATATCTTTATCACCATCTCTGTAACTTCGAATTGTCTTTAGTTTTATATTGATATCTTTGCAAGCTTATTTTTACCCTTTTATTAAGTGTTTTCACTTATATATAACTCCCTGTCTGATCTGTTGCACACACCCTGCCTTCCTGTCTTACCACCTTCTACTGCTCCATATATCTTTTACACTATTTATAAAGAACTAGTTTTAGTTGCCTGCACGTCATTCTTGTGTCATACTTCTGTCTTTGTATATACTGCTCCTTTTTGCCCCACTGCTTTTGCTTATTTAACTCTTACTTTATCTTTTATAACTCAGTTTAAATATCTAGACTATCCCAGTCTGGATTAAAGAAGCTTTCTGTATGGTTTTCTAGCATGGATACACCTGAATAGCACTTACCACGCTGTATCATAACTATATTTATTTATCTGATTTAACAGTAAGTCTTTGAGCTTTTAGAGTCAGGGCCTGGCTCTATTTTCTCTTTTTAAAATAACGTCTATTGTTATTGTAATACTAGGTGATCAACAAATGCTCTTTGAATGAGGGCTGAGGTAAAATCTTACTAATATCAGAGATGGTGTATCTGAAGACTGTGTGTAACCTTAAAGGAATGTATATTGAATGATTACTTGAAATTAATTCTGAATTCTGAAAGAAATAGTGTTTCTACTTCTTATGGCTTTACAGTATAAAACAAACATTTCATAAATGAGCAAAACACACACAGAGTGATTGTATATTTGTTCAGTGTTTTTTTTTTTTCCTTTTTGTCTTTTTTCGTGTCCGGCAACGGATCGCAACCCTCAGTGTCGCGCCCGCACTGGACCTGGACCGGGACCGGCAACGGGATCGCAACCCTCGGTGTTGCTCCCACACCTCGCTCAGCCAGTGAGCGGGAACCGGTCTGTATGTGGGATCCGAACCCTCGGGCGGGAGCGCCACCACGCTCCCAAGCGGCGCACTGTAGCAGTGTGCCACCGGGCCGGCCCCTGTTCAGTGTTTTTTTTGACAAATATTGTATATTTTAGGGGGTAAAAGAATTTCATACATTTAAAGTAAAAGTTTAGCCTTATGTATGTCTCATACTTAATATATAATTTAATCTGCAAGCATTTATGTTGTTTTCTGGTTACAAACAATTAAGGTTAAAAACAATAATTTTTACCTTATTTTAGCTTTATTAATTAAACTCTGGATTACTCTAAAACTGTAGGCTCTGCCCAGTAGTATTTGTAGCTAATGTAAATACCAAGTGTGTACAGAGAGTAAAGAGTAAAATTAAATTGCATTTAATGCTACAATTAAATGCAAGAGAAAGATTAAAATGAATTTAGTTAATTTTAGTAGTGTTTGTGATAAAAGTGATTTTGGAGAATTTGTATGGTATGTGGAAATAGGAACTGGGCAAAAGAGGGATTGAGGAGATACCCTAGAATGAGAGCAAGTGCAGTGAAATAATGACCCAGAGGCAGATATAGAATGATATCTCCTTCCTCCTATCCCCTTTCATTCCCTTGTCCCATCCCACATGTATGAGGGTACTTCAAAAAGTTTGTGGAAAAATTGAATTGAAGGATAATATGCATCTTTTCATGAACTTTTCGAAGTACCCTTACATATTCAGTTGATTTACTAAGCAAAATTTTTTTCTATTCAGTTTTTTTAGAAAACATTTCTTGTCCAGGTTAAAGTGCTAGGCACTGATTCAATCTTGAATTTCAATAAAACACACCTAAATAAGATTCTGCACATAAGATATTGTCAATGTATGATTCCACTCATAGGAAATACCTAAAATAGTTGAAATCATAAAGACAGAAAGTAAAGAGTTGGTTGACAAAGGCTGCAGGGAGAAAGGAGGGAGAATTAGCGTTTAATGGGTATAGAGTTTCAGTTTTGCAAGATGGAAAAGTTCTGGAAATCTGTTGTACAACACTATGGATATACTTAATATTTCTGAACTGTGCACTTAAAAATGATTATGATGGTAAATTTAATGTTATGTATTTTTTACCATGGTAAAAAAATAAATTCTTAGTAAAATTTTTATAGATGAAAATATCAATAAAAACAGTTTTTTAAAGATTAGTAAAACATTTAATGTTAGAGACCAAACCTTTATTATTATTATTATTATTTTTATTTTATTTTATTTATTTTTATTTTTTATTTTTTTATTTTGTCAATATACAATGTAGTTGATTATTATGTCCCATCACCGAAACCTCCCTCCTTCCTCCCTCTCCCACCTCCCACCCAAGCATGTCCTTTCCATTTGCTTGTTGTAGGAACTTCAAAAAAAAAATTGTAGTTGTTATATCTTCCTCTCCCCCCCCAGTTTTGTGTGTGTGTGTGTGTGTGTGTGTGTATATGTATGTGAGTGAATTAATTAATTTATTTTTAGCTCCCACAAATAAGTGAGAACATGTGGTATTTCTTTTTCTCTGCCTGACTTGTTTCACTTAATATTATTCTTTCAAGGTCCATCTGTGTTGTTGCAAATGGCAGTATTTCATTCGTTTTTATAGCTGAGTAGTATTCCATTGTGTAGATATACCACATTTTCTGTATCCACTCATCCGATGATGGACATTTGGGCTGATTCCAGCTCTTGGCTATTGTGAAGAGTGCTGCAATGAACATTGGG
>NW_007733374.1:0-13279 GCF_000696425.1 Galeopterus variegatus | reverse complement strand
TTCTTTTGTGACGGCCCAAAAACCTCGAATCTGTAGTTGCTTTTTCGTCGTTGTAGGTTAGTTGTTCAAAGATTTATTCGTTTTTTGTTGCTCTTGGAAATGCAAATAGTACTCTGGTATCACAGCCTACACTTCTCAGGGTCGCGCTGTCTCCTGGCATGGCCGCTCCAGACCTAAATAGTACTCTGGTATCACAGCGTACACTTCTCAGGGTCGCGCTGTCTCCTGGCATGGCCGTTCCAGACCCGTCACCATCTTAAAAGCCGTTTTCCTCCTTTTTAAAAAAGATGTCAAGTTCATTTTAAATTACTTTTCTAACAAGCCTTAGAAAAGTAAAGGGCTTAGTAAAGCCCTCTGCTTTTCAGATATCACTTAATTAAGCCAGACGTTAGCAATCTTCTTTTGTGACGGCCCAAAAACCTCGAATCTGTAGTTGCTTTTTCGTCGTTGTAGGTTAGTTGTTCAAAGATTTATTCGTTTTTTGTTGCTCTTGGAAATGCAAATAGTACTCTGGTATCACAGCGTACACTTCTCAGGGTCGCGCTGTCTCCTGGCATGGCCGCTCCAGACCTGTCGCCATCTTGAGTCCAAACCTTTATTATTTTTATGTTTAAATTAAATATATATATAGTCCATGTAAAGTATAGCACTTACAAATGATAAGTGCTTAATGGTATTATAATTAATTAAATACAGTAGCATTTACTTTTCTTCTTCTTTTTTTTTTTGGCAGCTGCCCGATAACGATACATTTGCTTTTCAGTGCAATTTGATATTTTCTTTTTAAGCTGCTTTTACTGAAAGGACACTGGTACTGTAACTCAAAGTGATCTGATATAGTTCAGGAGGGCTATTTACAATCACAAGAGAACACCCTGAAGTTATAAGGAAACTTTTAATATAAATATACATTCTTCAGGAATATTTTATGCTTTGTAAGGACTTAGTTTCCTTGTAATATCTGACCTTCTCTTCTGTTTATCACGTTTTTATTTTTTATTTTTTGGCAGCCAACCATTAAGGGGATCTGAACCCTTGACCTTGGTGTCATCAACACTGCACTCTAGCAAACTAAGCCAACCAGCCAGCCTTGTGTTTTTCTCCTACATGCTATAAATACAAAAGAATTTGCTTTTATATACTACTGAGTACTCATACATATTAGGTATTAATGAATATATTTTCTTCAAACTTAGAAATTTTCAGGAGGTAACATAATTTGAATTCATTGTTTTCTAAACATTTAAAAATATCTCTTTAAATAAAAGAATAAATACTTGATGTGCATTCAAATCATGGATTTGAATCTTCAAAAATTGAAGAATGATTTTAACTATTGCCATCAAGAGAGAACAATAGATTAAAAGTTAGAGAAACGTCATTCCTTTTTCTTTTGGCTATGACATTATAAAGAAAAAACCCTACCTGATCTCTTCCAACCACAATCACAGCTAGTACATTTTGAGATCCATACCAGGCTCAGTTCTAACTGCTTTAAATTCTTTTTATCCCCAAAACAACTCTATGAGATTCTTACAATTATTTATGTCAGTTTTTCAGATAAGAAAACAGAGGCACAGAGAGATTAAGTAACTTTTTATAGCTATCCAACCAGAATGTGACAAGGCTGAGATTCAAATCTAGACAGTCTGGCTCCAGCGCCCATGCTGTTAATCAATGCATTACTGTCCTCTCTGATATAAAGGGATGTTATTCAGATGTGTTAAGTGCAAACAGTATGACATCTGTAGTACATTCTGAGTTCAGACATCTTACAAATGCCACTTTGGGTATACCGGTGAAAATAGAAATGACAAGGTGTGTAAGTTTTTGGCTGAATTTTAAACATGCAGTAATGAAAATAAGCAGTACCCTAACAACTGAACAAGCAACTATGAAAAAGTGGGTGATTCGGTTGAAAACTATGGATTTTCCTTTTTCCCTAAAAAGATAAAGCAGTTTGATGATATTTTGTGGTATTTGGAATAAAGACAAATAGGACATTTATGAGTTTAAAGGAAATTTCACTCACTTTGCATTTCAGATCTTGATTTTCTTGTACACTTTAGGTACACTCCCACCTCAGAGTCTCTGCCTTTGTTGCTATTGTGAACCTGAAATCTCTTCTCCTAGATATCTGCATGCCTTTCTTTCTCCCTTTCTCTTCTTCTTCAATCCTTTATTCACATGTAACCTTCTCAGTGAAGCCTTCCCTGCAGAATTCTGTTTTAAAATTGCACACTTCATACTGGCTTTCTCTATATGTCTTCTCCATTTTATTTTTCTCTATAGCACTGTCATCTTATAACATGTTGTGTAATTTACTTGTTTGTATTTATTATCTGTCTCCCACAAACACAATAAAAACTATGAAGGCAAGAGTTGTTGTCTTTTTTGTTCACTGCTATATCCCCAGAGCCTGACTCAGTAAATATTTGTTGACTGCATTCAGTTTATCTCTGGCCTGAAATAGTTCATATTAACATTTAACTGGTAGTCAGCTAGAAATAAAGCCTTCATGCTTTTTGATGCAGGTAAAAGAACAAAAGAGAAAAAAAAAAACCCCACAATCTATTTGGTTTTGAACAGTCACTGACACATGTAAGTTTTCAATAACTGTTTAATAAATATTATACTCTGGTGGTTAAGGTTGTCATGTTAGTTTCATAATATAGCCCCATTCGTTTATTTTCATTCGAATGTTAAGAGAAGATAAAACAAGCAAATATATCCCACAATTAAGCCTATGAAATTGGTAATACACTATGGATTTCTTCTGAAATTATAGTCATGCTTTGCAAGAAGATTTCATCCAGCTACAGCACTGGAAGTCATCACACTTCTTTGCCCTTTGTTTCTAAATTTAATCTTAATTTACATTGATATTTGTACATCAGCTTGATAAGAATCATCTGTTATTTTTATAAAAACCCAAAAAGAATGGAATTCATATTTTTCTTCAGAATCACCTTATCTCTGATATGTATTGGTTGCCATTAAAGGTTGATTTTCAACTATTTATTAATATATAGTGAGGAAGAAAATCATTGATTATCTGGAATTTTAAATGCTGGAGTATCAGCCTAGAGGTGTAAAATAGTTTTCCCAGAGATCTTTTTGAATAGAAAGATAGCCATTTAAATTTGATAGTTTGGTTGATTTTAGCAATATAATGCTATATGCAGGAAAAGACTGTGCAATAGCCAAACAGGATTTAAAGTAAATGTTCACTTTAGTGTGGTTCTAATTTTTATAGTACTAGAAAACAAATAAATGATGTTAGGGAGGGTAAAGAAAAAAAACCCAAAAAACATTGTTGACCAGCATACAGTGGGAGAAATTAGCCCAGTCTTCTATAGCTATCCCCTATCATGTTGATGATCTCTTTAAACTTGGTAAAAGAAAATATTTAGGGTGCCTTAAATCATTTATTCATTCAGCAGACACACTGAGCATCTTTATATGCGGGCATTCACTTTGCTAAACACTCTTAAGGAGTTCAGTTTAGTAAGGAGAGAGAGAAATAAACATGTTTTCAATAAGTCCTGTAGTGGAAATGAGTTTATGGTACTAAGAGGATATGAAAAGAGTAATTAATAAATAATATAGGGTGATGAGTGTCAGAGAAGACATATCTCACTTATCACTTCTGGCTTTTATAGAAAGACTAGTTTGGTATTAACTGTTCTTTTTCTTAAGTGCCAAGCCACATGGAATTAAAATTAGGGGCAGATGTTGTTCACTCATTCATGTTCATTCACATTTACCCCTTGATATTTTGTCGTTATACTAAACTTCTATGAAATGACTCTTATCATGGGGTAAGGCTGCCTAAATTTGTATATGTATCTGGAAAACTTTCAAAGTATTTTTTCACAAGTGAGTGTTATGTATAAAGACTGAGATACCTGGTCTCAACACCTTTTAATGTTACAGACATGAAATCTTTCCCTGGCATTCTCTTAAATACTTCTGTAAAGTTAAATTTCAGAAATGCAAAACAATATAGGAGACAGTTTTTTTTTGTGAGGTGGATGTTAAAGCAGGCTGACAGATGATAATATTTTTTAAAGTTTTTATTACTCCTCAGCAGGTATTAAATATTCTTCCCTTTAACATCGGTTCATGTATTCATTCAATAAATATTGAGTATTTGCCATATGTCAGTTGTTCTAGACACTGGAGGTACAGATATATTTTTATTACTAGCATAATCAAACTCACATGCACAGAGTTTATGTTATAATTAACTAATACCTAATTATATGTTTATGGTGAGGCAAGACTATAAAATTCTGTCACACTTTCATCTGTTTAGCAAATATGGTTGTTGGATCAATTCTTTCACTCTTGTAGGCAGTCTTTTTTGTTTGTTTTTTACACATTCACTGTCTTGCCCAAACATGGGCAAGCAAAAAGAGCAGTTGGTGGAGCCAAAATGTGAAATATATATAGCTCCAAAATACAAGTTTAGCAAATATTTTAAGTAAGAAAGACAAGAAGTTAATTAGCATAAAAGGAAACAATTACTAACCCTAGGTTAATTTTCTCTCCTGTTTTAGCCTATCAATTATACTTCTTTTTAAAAAAATATTTAGTGGTTGCCCCAGAGTTTGCAATATACATTGATAGCTAATCCAAGTACACTTTCAAATATCACTGCACTGCTTCCCAGGTAGTGCAGGAACCATATAACAGAGTGTTCCCAGTTCTTCTCTGCCATCCCTTATAACATTGCTGTCATTCATTTCACTTATCCATAAGCTGTAATCACCAAATACATCGTTGCTATTATTATCTTGAACAAACTGTTATCAAGTCAATTAAGAAAAAACAAGATCTTATTTTATCTTCACTTATTCCGTCTCTAATGCTCTTCCTTCCTTTGTATGGATCCAACATCCTATATCATTTCTGCCCTATATCATTTTCCTTTTTACTGAAGAACTTCTTTTAACATTTCTTGCAAGGCAGATCTACTGACAACAAATTCCTTCAATTTTTGTCTGAGGAAGTCTTTATTTCTCCTACACGTTTGAAGGATGATTATATTGATACAGAATTGTAGGTTGGTGGGTTTTTCCTTTCAACACTTTAAATATTTCATTCCACTCTCTCCTTGCTTGCATAGTTTCTGAAAAGAAGTCCAGTGTAATCCTTATCCTTCTTCCGGTGTAGGTAAGGTGTTTTTTTCATCTGGCTTCTTTCAATATTTTCTCTTTTACTTTAGTTTTCTGCAATTTGAATATGACCTGTGAAGGTATAGATTTTTTGGTACTTATCCTGCTTGGTGTTTTCTGAGCTTCCTGGATCTGTGGTTTGGTCTATGTAATTAATTTTGTAAAATTCCCAGCCATTATTACTTCAAATATTTACTTCATTCACGTCTTCTCCTTCTGGTATTCCCATTATGCATATGTTACACTTTTCGTAATTGTTCCATAGTTTTTGACTATTCTGTTCTTTTGATTTCTTTTTTTTTTTCTCTCTCTCTCTTTGTATCTCAGTTTTGGAGGCTTCTATTGATATTTCTTCAAGGTCAATAATTCCGCCCTCTGCTCTGTCTGGTCTACTGATGAGCTTATCAAAAACAATCTTTATTTCTGTTACTATGACTTTGATTTCTATGTTTCCTTTCGATTCTTAGAGTTTCCATCCTTCTGCTTACATTACCCATAGGTTCTTGCATGTTCTCCATTTTTTCCATAAGAGCCCTTAGCACACTAATCATGGTTATTTTAAATTCCCGGTCTTATTATTCCAAAATTTCTGACATATCTGAATCTAGTTCTGATACTTGCTTTGTCTTTTCAGACTATATTTCTTGCCTTTTAGCATGCCTTATAATTTTGTTGAAAACTAGACATGATTTATGAGGTAAAAGGAACTGAGGTAGATATGTCCTTAGTGTGATGGTTTTGTTTATCTGGCTAGGAATTAGGTACGTTTACCTTTTGCTGTTAGTGTGGTATGAGAGGCTAAAATTTCCTCAGTGTCCTTGGTTTTGTCTTACCTATTGTCTTCGGATTTTCCAAGAGACTCCTTAAATAGAGTTTGAAGCTTGCAGTTACTTTAGCTGTAATCTGTTTTTATACTGGAACCCTGTTGTGGTAGTGATAAGGTGTGGGGGGAGGGAATGTATGCTATTGTCCTATGATTAGACCTCAGTCTTCTAGTGAGCTTGAGTTGAGTATTTTCCTTCCCTGGTGTTGAAGGCTAGGGGATACTGCAGTTGGATATTTTTCTTACCCCCAGGTTAGTTAGGCTTTGATAAAACCCCAGTAACCTCTGGTAAAATAGTTTCTCTTGCGGGTAGGCCTTGTTAAGAACAGAATGCACTGGCATTTTTCAAAATGGTTACTTTTCTCCTCTCCCAGCTGGAAGCACAGGGGATCTTTTTCTCAATCTTCACAATGAGGCTCCTGGAAATAAAACTTAAAAAGTATGGGGGCTCTTCTAAGACTGGGGCTCCCCTGGTAGTTTTTAACTCTCAAGATAATCTACACTGAGTCTCCAGCAATTCATCAATTACTTTTTAAAGCATTGCCACTTATATTGGCTCCAGCTACAGGGTCTTTAAAAGGCCTTTACAGGATCATGATGGATTAAGAAGAGTTGTTAATTTTGAATTTGTTCAGTGTTTTTCTTGTTGTGAGGATGGGAACGATGATTTCCAAGCCCTCTACATGTAAGAACAGGATACTCTGACCCTAGATTCAGAAGTATAGGATCAGATGGAAGGAGATACAAGAAGATAAGGAAGCTTTCTGGCACACTGAGTTGAATTCTAAATCTTATTTTTGTTCTAAGTTTTAGCTTGGTAATCAGAACTATTACCTTGCCTTAGCATATCCTATATGAATCCTTTCCCTATGTTGCTACCTGAAACTACATGGTGTTCTAACTGTTCTGCTATAAGCATCTGATCTTCTTTGAACTGAGCATTTGATCTTCTTTGGACTGTGACTACCCATGACCCAGGGCTAACATATTTGTGGTAGACATGTGGGCATTGGTTTTCAGATATGCTTTCTGCTAATGTAGAATTTCTGGTTAATCCTGATTAAAGTGGGGGGCTGAGACTAGGCCTGCTGGGGAATTTATATTTTGATTCAAAAGCCATTGAATTTCACATATTATAAAGGAAGTTTTGTAGTTAAGTGGTTGGCATTACACATCTTGTCTTATGGTGAGTGAATATGAGAATGTAAATATTCTGCTTATAAAAGGCAACATATGGATATCTGAGTGACTGAGCTTATTGAATATGAGAATGTAAATATTCTGCTTATAAAAGGCAACATATGGATATCTGAGTGACTGATATCTGAGTTTAATTATTTAGTTAACAAAGTATATTAAAAATGATACTTGAGAGAATGTTTGTTGCTGCATTTTCTTCTACAGAAATGCTACCGTATCCATTCATCTCTGGTTAGATATTTCTTCAATTCAGTTTACTTTAAAACAGGGGGATATCTGTTTTATGACTTAATGTGCTGAAATTTGTTCTAAAAAATCTTAACCACTTAACAGTTTATTATAGACTAGAGAACTGTAGTGTAGCATATAAAATAGTAGCTTCTGATAGGATTTTGTTATAAGTGACAGAACTTTTTGAGAATAAAGCTTAAAACAGGAAGTTCTCTCTTTACATGGTAATGTGGGACCATACAAATAATCATGCAACCTGAAACTATGATTAAGGGATCTTAATAATCGATATGAAAAATTACAATTGTTCTATGACATTTAAAAATTTTTTGTCAAAACATTAGAAACTCTTAATGTTGGTTGTAAGTATGTTGAGAAATGAAAAATAGTAAAACTAATCTTATATAATTTTAAATATTAGAAATATTTAGAATTAAAGTATGTTATTTCTTTGTAAAAACTTTTCAAGAGTAGTTTGAATACTTCTTGCCTTGTTTTCATTGTATGGAGCAAGATTTTTTCTATGCCTTGGTAAATTATCATACTCCTTTCCAAATTTGGATAAGCTGTTTACACTTTATCTTTGCATTTTCAATGTCATGGAATATCTGAGAGTTGCTTTGATTTGGAGGTCTTTGCTGGCATCATTTCTTCTGGGACCTTGTCATCCTTTGCGTCACAACTACATTCCTCATTTGATAGATTCTCCCGGGAGCAGATTTCACAGCAGCATTCTTACCTGCACCGGCAGTTTCACCAGATAGCTTAACATTCATCAATTCATGCTGACTTCTGAAAGAACATTCCTCATTTGATAGATTCTCCCGGGAGCAGATTTCACAGCAGCATTCTTACCTGCACCAGCAGTTTCACCAGATAGCTTAACATTCATCAATTCATGCTGACTTCTGAAAGGGAGAAACGAGCACTAACTGGCAGTTAAAGGCTGTTCATTTCCCTTTATTTACTCTTTTCTTTCAGTGTGATGTCTGACTTTGGGCTTGGGCCTAAATGCTAGCTAACCTGGTTGGGAATTTTATTACAATCTTCAATACAAAGTAGAAATGAATGCTTCATTTCAACCATAGTAACTTTCTATACCTAGTGCGTTTTAAACTAAAAGATGTAGAAATGACTTTACTTCGTTTCTTTTATATTCATTGGGCTTTTTCAATATGGTTTGTGCTATAGCTTCATGTAGAGCTAGGTCTCATCCTAACTTTGCTGTTGTCATTTTCAAGTCTTCTAGTCACATCCAATTTCACTTCCAATGTTAACTTTTCATGCCTTCACTATACTTTCCCTTTGGCATCTTTTCCAATTGCCTCTTTTGATTATCCATTTTTGTATACTATCACTGGGATTTTTATCACTTGGAGACAAGGAAGCAACACAATTACACACTTTGCTGTTTGTGCATGAGCCGAATAACAGATGTGTGGTGACTAATCAATAACAGACTCTGAAAGAAGTTACGTGGTTGGTCAGTGATTGTGATGTGCATCTCATCTTTATGTGGTGCTTTGTGAAGAGCAGCAAGCACACTTGGTTTGGTATATTTTCCAAATCAGATTTCAAAATGTAAATCGACTGCTTACATATTGGTTTTAAATCTAAGTCCCAACATATGTCTTACACTCTGAGATAAATACTTCTTGATGGGTTTTATATTGATGCATATTAATAGTTTAAATGGCTTTTCTATCTTGGAGTTAAACTGCAAAAATTCTCACTTATATTAAACAAAAATAATGGATACTAATTATAAGAACTAAAACAATCTTTTATGAATCTTCTGAGACAAATCTAATTTTTAGTAGATTTCAACTAAATTAACTAAAATTAGATATAGGCTCATTTATAATATACTGTGTATTTACACAAAGAAATTGCTACCAAAAGTTCCAGTCCTTCAAGTTTTTTTTTTTTTTTTCTGATGAACCCTGGAGGTGAAGAGGTGGAGTATTTTAAAGCCTCTTTACTTCTCTCTTTCCATTTACTGCTTAATCTCAGGTAGTATTTTAGTCATTTTCTTTTTTTCTATTATCATGAATCAAAATACACTATTTATTCTTCTTTTTAATTTAACCATGGACATGTACACTTACCAATATGGTAAGAGAAATTAAAGATCAAGCATTAAGTATAAAATAATTTTGTTTGGGCCAGCCCCGTGGCGCACTGGAGAGTGCTTAGGAGCGCGGCGGCGCTCCCGCCGAGGGTTCGGATCCCATGTGGAGACCGGTTCCCGCTCACTGGCTGAGCACGGTGCGGACGTAACACCGAGGGTTGCGATCCCGTTGCCGGTCCCCGGTACGGGCGCGACACTGAGGGTTGCCATCCCGTTACCGGTCAGTAAAAAAGACAAAAAGGAAAATAATAATAATAATAATAATTTTGTTTTCCTTCATATTTCAATGTTAGCAGAGCATTTGGAGATACTGATGTGGAGTATTAGCACAGCAGAGGAAAGGAGCCAGACTTTAGAAAGGTAGCAGGGAAGCTGAAGGATAAGAGTTTCAGGAAAGAGGGAATTAATAGGGCCAAATATAGCAGTAAATCATGCTAGATAAGGTTTAAAAAGTTTCACTGAAAACTTCCTTTTCTTCATTATAAAAGTAGGATACTTGACATGAAGTGGTTTACAAGCATTTAGCCGAATAACTGAAAAGGTCACTAGGGCACACATGTTAGTACAGTTAGAAAAGCTTGGCAGAATAAGACTTAACTGAAGCAGCAGAGATGGTGTCATATAACTTTCATTTCATAACATATAACATAAAGTAGATTCTTGTCAGCTGACATAAAATCTTCCTTCAAAAATGGTAGTGACATTACCCGACTTGGCACTGTAAAATCAATCATCTGAATCTATTACTATAATTATATTTCAAGAGTTTAAGGGAAAACTGAAATTCTATCTTTTTTAGATAGAAAATATTTCATCAAAGAAGAAAAACTTTTTAACCATGGAATGTTGTTTTTGTTCATGGAATAAAACTTAAGTTCTAGGATTTTTGTTGAAAATAAGTTTTGAGTTGAGGCGGTTGATTGTGATTGTTTTATAACTTTTTAAATACTTTGTTAAAAATTGACAGCAGTGGAGAACTTGGAGAGCAGTCTTTTAAACCAAAGTTCTTCTGAATCCAAGCTATAAAAAAAATAGCATTTCTGTATGATATACTCATAATTAGTTGTTTATGATTTTACAAAAGATTTACTCATAGGAATATTAAAGCCTTCTTATTTTATTTCTTCTTAAGAGGAATAATTTGAAATATCATTTTAGAAACTAATATTATAGCTTTAAGCAGTATCTGATCTTTTGCTTTATTCCAAGGAGTTATTAGTTGCTTTTATAGAATTAGGCCATATATAAACATTAATTCTATATAGATATAATAAAATAATATAAATTCTATGAACATATAAAATTACCTGCATATACACACGCTAAATTTAAAAAGAGACTAATTCTGTAAACATAATATGTATGTCCTCAGTTTCAGAGGAAAGCTTTATTTTGGCTTTGGATGTCTGAATCTAATCCTTGGACTTACAGAGTAGGTAGCTGACTATATTGCCTTTCCAATCACCCCTAAGAGGAGTAAAGCACAGCTTCCCTGCTACATAGAACAATGGTAATATTTGAAAGCATAATATGTAAGTCTCCCCAACTTTAATTCTGATATCCTTTGTTTCACTTTCTCCTATTTCAGATGATCAAAAAATCTATCATATACCTCCGTTTTAAGGCCTAGAATATTGTGTTTAGATAGAATTAAACTATGTTGCACACAAATGATCTCCTGTAATACTTGAAATTGGTACCTTTTAAAATTTAACACATAGCAATGTGGAAGTTTAAGACAGCATATTACATTTCAGAAAAAAAAATTATTTTTTTTTCGTGTTAGGATTTATTTAACACATAGCAATGTGGAAGTTTAAGACAGCATATTACATTTCAGAAAAAAAAATTATATTTTTTTCGTGTTAGGATTTCATGACAATGACTTTTCTTTTTTTTTTTTTTGTCTTTTTGTCTTTTTGTCATGACAATGACTTTTCTATGCTTATTGTTTCAAAGTAAGTTTTTATGAATTTATTTACTTATTTATTTGATAGCCCTATCAAGGATACTTATTAGTTATATCTCTAGGGTCCTTAAATATATCTGGTGAGTTGGTTTAATGATGTCCACATTTTTAAATATTGTACTGTCTTATATTCCGATTACAAAACTGAAAATTTTTACTTGAAGTTATAACCTCCTATGTATTTACATTGTCTTTATATTACTTGGCATGTGGAAAGTTTGGAATAAGCCATACTTGATATTTTGGCTTGCAGTCAGGATCACTCTGAATCTGTATTCTCTTTTATTGCCGAGTTTCTTCTTAAGTGGGTGTTTGAAAATATAAACCTTAACTTTCTTTCTGGATACCACAGAATCCACAAAATGTTATCACTAGCTTGTGGGAAAACAAAGTAACTAATACTGCTCATAGAGAAATAGGAGTGGGAACTCGTTACTCCTCAGATTCTTATGATTTAAGCATTACGACCAGAGGCCAGGGGAGGAGGGAGGGTGGGAAAAGTGGTGGACTAATGGGTACAAAACTATGATATCTACCCTTAGTAGATCATTGTGCCGTATGTGCATATATTAAAACAAAATAGTGTACTCCACAAATATGTATAAGTTAATGTTAAATTTTAAAAAGTTCATTGCTTATTTTCAAAAAACCAGTTGCAGCCTCCATGTCACTCAGTTGTAGCCACATTCTCCTTTTTTCCCTCTTTTTGCTTATGATCTGATAGAGCCATCCCTTGGAAAAGAACCTGGTTCATTCATGAAATTATGCTTATAAATTGTCATTTCACTTCATTTTAAAATTTTTATCCCTTTTAAATTTTGTGGAGCTTTGTAAAGTTACTTACTATTTAATTAGTCTAGCATGGAAAAGAGTTAGAGCTATAGCAACAAATGACCCTGAGGTAGGAATATCCCGAAATGATGGGCCAATTTTCTTCTTAAGATCTTTATTTTGTATTACCAGAAAGTAAAAGGTCCTTTCCTAAAATTTTCGTGTGGGGTCCCTAGTTACATTTTCTTTGTTACTCCTTAGCCTGGCCACAACTTCTCTTTGTTTGAAATTAAATTTTTTGGCTTTAATGATACATATATCTTGTTTTGACTCTGATGATGTATATACCTTTTTTGACTTTTTAATTTTCTTCTACAAAAAAATGACATCCTTATTTTATTTACTAGCATAGAACAATAATGAACTCTTCCAGGTTTATGATCTTTATTATAAACTGTTTAGCAACTTAGAACTTCTCTTATGCTGTTTTAATAGTTGCATGTGTACAGTTTTCTCAGTATTCTTTTCAACTTTTTGGGGCTGTGAAAAGGTATTTTCTAGTTAAATAAGAATGAGAACTTCCACATATTATGTATCCCCTTCTCAGAGATTATCAGTTTACAGTACCATGTTAGGGTTCTGGGTACTAAATGCTGAGTGAAGAAACCTGTTTTGTTTTGCTTCATGTTTCCCAAAACATTTGGTCAAGATTTCTGTTTTTGCAAAATCTGTTAATGTACTATAGCACACAGTTCTGAGAATCCCCGTTTCTTAGGCCTTTCTAATCAGTAAAGGATATATAGATTACTTTGGCCAGAGGACAGAGGAAAGTGTAAGAATTAAGTAGGATTTGTTCTGTGTAAATATTGAGTTTTTTATAAATTATTTCGAGGAGATTTTAGGAAGAAGAGGGATTTTTTTTTTTCCTTTTTATCTTTTTTACTGACCGGTAACGGGATCGCAACCCTCGGTGT
>NW_007733373.1:107153-112972 GCF_000696425.1 Galeopterus variegatus | reverse complement strand
ATGAGACCAAAGGGACCCACCATAAATAACAAAGACACTCCCATCACTGGGGAAATTCCAGTGATTTAGAAGCTACTTCCCAGGAGTTGGGGACAAAGGCCAGCTGAATTCTTCATTATACAAGACCTCAACTCAAAATCACAAAGTTAGCAGAACGGCAGTGCTGGCTATGTCTGCCTATAAATCCGACGCTTTTTTTTCTAAAACAGTGATTGGCAAACTTGGTTGTCACCAGAATCAATTGAGGAGCTTTTTAAAAATTACTGGAGGCTTTTCTACTGTATAGTTGTTTCAGTTCTTTGTACATTCTGGATATTAATCCCTTGCTGGATGTGTAGTGTGCAAATATTTTCTCCCATTCCATAGGTTGTCTTTCTGTTCTATTGATTGCTTGCTGTGCAGAAGTTTTTTAGTTTGATATAATCCCATTTATTTATTTTTTCTCTTGTTGCTTGTGCTTTGGGGGTCTTATTCATAAAGTTTTTGCCCAGTCCTATTTCCTGAAGTTTTCCCGTATGTTTTTCTTTAATAATTTTATGGTTTAAGGTCCATTTTAAAAATGGGCAAAGGAGATGAGTAGACATTTTTCAAAGGAAGACATACAAATGGCCAANATATTTATAATTACTAATTCATTTTTCTTACTTGTTATAGGTCAACTCAGTTAGTCTATTACTTTTTGTGTGTCAGTTTGATAATTTGAGTCTTCTCAGATATTTGTTTCAACTAAGGAGTCTAATTTTGGGTATAAGATTCTTTACAGAGTTTCTCTGTATGCCTTTTCATTTTTGTAGGATTGGTGATGATACCTCTGCTTTCATTACTGATTTTGATACTTGTATCTTTTCTCTATTTTTCTTGGTTTTTCTAGGTAAAGGTTTGTCAATTTTGCTGGTTCTTTTCAAAGAACCAATTCTCCCAAATTTCCTTCTAGACTTCTTCTCAATGTGGAGCAAACTAAACTGAGTTGTGCTAGCACAGCTAATGCTAGTAATATTTGCACAGGGCTTTGCATATTTGCATGGGGAGGTCACTGAGAGTAACAGCTGTGGGATCACACACCGCTCACCATGTATAGGGTACTCAAATTACTTAATTGGGCTCCAATTTTTTTGTGGCATTCTTATGGTACCAAGAAGTATTAATTATAAAATCTCCTCCTTATTTTGTCAGTTTCTTATAAGGTCTTCACAGAGTTCACGCATTTTTTTTATCTAAATTTACAAATACAATGTGATTTTTATTTTCTACTTACAAACTTTGATACTTTTCCTGCAATTGATATAACACATTTTCTTTTTGATTAATTCTGGTCACAATATTTTTGTTTGGAGGTAAAGCACAATTTCTAATCATTCTCCTTCCATGTCCTCAACATCTATGCACTTTAGTTTCTCCCTTTATCACGTAAGTACTTGTCAACTAAGATGTAAAACCCTCTGCAACCTTTTCTCAAATAACTACTCTAAACGTGTTCTCATTCTCTCTCTACCATAATATTCAAGGATTTCTCTACCAATAGAAGATGCATTGAGAAAGAAAATTTTTATCACTCAGAATTATTCCCAAGTGGAATAAATCAATTTATCACTAGAAATGTCAATCAGTAGCTGAATGGGCATCAGTAAGGGATGCTGTAGGAGAAATTTCTACACTGCTTGGTTGGTTGGGCTTAATGACCAATGATTTAAGGCTCATCGCATCTCATAAAATTGAGGTTATATCGGTAAGAAGTTGAGTTGTCTCCCACTTCCTTTACTGAAGCTTATGTTTGTGGGAACCTTCTATTGGAGGTAGAATATCTATCTTATGTTACTCAATTAGGGCTCCTAAATACAGATGTGATGTGCTAATAGTGAAAAACAAAGAGGACCAGCCTAGGGTCCAGAACACCTGAATTATTTGATATCACCTGTCTGGACTTCACTTGCCCCATCAGGAATATGAGTATAATAACAATAATAATAATTATACCTGTCTGGCTTTAGTTTCAGGATTAATGTCAAAACACTTTTAAAACAATAAAATAGGGTTTAAAATATAATGCATTATAATCATACAACTTTTCCAGAAGCCAGTTCAATGGGAAATATGATTTGTGGCTACTAAATTTGTTTACAGGGACCCAGTCTTCTTGGAGAAGTGACAAGGCCACTTTCCCATACCACATGGTAAAACTGTAGTCCCCAAAATTCCATAAATACTGAGCCTATGTGACACGGTGCTTAAGCTGATACACAGATTATATTTGTTCCAAACAGAATCAACAGGAAAAGGCCACTTTGACTAACTGCTGCAATCTATTGTTGACTTATTTTCTGAAATTTCTCTGCAACATCTGCAAAAGTAATAAACCAATTATGGAAGCCATCTGGAACAGAACAGAGAGGAAGATTTATTTTTAAAATATTCTACTCTGAATAACTGGCACTGTAATAGATAACATGTGAGAAGAACAAAGTTATTAAGAAACCCACTATTATTAACAGAGGCAGAAAAGAGATATGCATTTTAAAAAATTGTGACTCTTCATTACCAAATAAGATGAAATCACACGGTGATCCACCGCTAAAAGAGGCTGAGCACCCGTCTTCTGAGTCACAAGACAGGACTCACAGCTCATTCCTCATGGGAAGCAGGTCAGCCTAACCAATTGCGTAGAGCGGGATAGCTAGTGACTCGTTCAGACACCTTGTGCAAATGACCCATGCTCTTGGAACACCGGATTCACTAAAAAGAATTTTTTTTTAAGAGGATGAAACGATGAATTCAAATATATACAGTGTCGTCTTAACAAATAATTGTAATCAAACAAATGTTCAATAATTTATCTAATCTCTTATTTTAGATGTGCATAGTTAAATATTATATAACCAATTAAAACATATTTTGAATACTCTGTGAGTAAAGATTTATGATAAAATGTTAGGTTAGAAAAGGGGGCACAAAGATATTACTCTTCAAAAATAACAGTATAAAGTATCATGCAAATGGGCAAATATTGGTAAGATATACTAAAAAAATTATATTAGTCATGGGATTTCATGCTATAAAAACATTATAGATAAAATTAAATTATAAAAATGTTATTTTAATATAGCAAAACTCTCTATAAAAATCAGCTGCCGTAATCTTCAATAAGTAGGGAGATTGCAGCCCATGGAGTCATCTTTTCTTCAAAATAAACCTCCATGATTTTGCTCCTCTCTATTCATTTGAATAATCATTTCGTAAACATGTGTATTCCAAGTTCTGTGAGACAATATTCAGTGTTACAACTTTCTAAATCAAAGAATCTAGCCCAATAATGTTGGAACTTGACTAGGTAACAGACTTGCTCAGCTAAATACAAACTCGTTGCTATCAAAGGCTGCAGCAGCTCACACCATCTCTTGCCCAGAGTCACCCTACCCTGGTGGACGGCGATGAACATCAGAAACTTCTGGTTAAGTCCACCCTTTCCTCTGAATCTGAATCACATCACAGTGTTCAGATAATGTGGCTTGACTTTTTGAATGCCAGAACTTTGGGTCCTTAGTCCTCCTTGACTTCTGATTTTCAGCTGCCCAAAGTTTTACCACAGTTGCCTGAATTCTCAACCTCTGACAGCTTTGACTTGTTAAAAGCATACACTTGTGCCCAACTTTCTGACTCCCTGAATTCCAAAAACACCTTGTAATACACATTTCATCACTACCAATGGGACCAGTATTGATTTTTCTGGATAAGAACCAGAAGTGCATGCCTCCCTTGACCTGATTTCCTGCTGCCTCTGAGGAGGAAATTTCAAGCCACCACAGGACACAATCATAGGACGGGCAATAAAGACAGAAGAGCAGCTCAAACATGTTTATGGCTGGCCTCTGTGGCCATCAACGGGCCTTTGCTCAGAGTGTGTGAGCTCAGTTGCTACAGGGTCTAGGTAGATAATACAGAAGAGAGTGAAGTGGCTGAGATGTTAGCATTAAGACAAAGTGACTCCTGCCTTTTTGTTTTGTCACTGAAAACACTGTGTGAGCCAAGTAAACTAGCACAAAACCATGGCTGTAGACTACCAGTTTGTTCTCATTTATGCCTGCTGTCCATTTCAGTGTGGCTAGAAGCAAAGGAAGTTAACACACTGATGCAGCAAACTCATTCTAGAGGGAATGCCAGCACCTCGGCCTCACTTCTGTGACTTACCTCTCCCTAGTTGATCACAGCCAGGGCCACCACTCTCCCCTTCTCTAGGCTGAGCCCTACACCATGTCTGTGACCAAACTCAGCTTCAAGCAGAAAATATTTAAGCTCCATCCTTTTCCCTTATACTCCTCCCCACATTCAATATATCATAGTTAATATCGAGTTGTTCTGATTGGACTAACCTTACTCCTGCATGCCCCAGCCACACCCCTTGCCTTTCTGACCCTATATTGAATGGCCCCTGGTTTCCTATTGCTCTCAGTGTGCCAAGCCACCCTTCTTTGTTAAGCTCATCCTGTTCACATGCTGAGGCACCCATGCTTCTCACCTATACTGCTTAATCCAAACCACCATGAAATTCAGTCTTGGACAGGGCTCTCATGTGAGTCCTTTTAAAAATGCAACCTATACACTACCTTCAAAAATTACGCAACTACTTTTTAAAGTCCTAAATCAAATGGAATGCCTTGGGAAAAACATGACTGTCCTCTGAAGAAATGCTAATAAGCTCCACATGCAAAGGTTTTCTGTGACCTAGACACAGATAATCAAACACTGTTAGAACAGTATCCAAAGCTATGGTGAATGTACCAGAATAAACTTTGGGTGTTTTTAAGTATCGCTGATCTGATTGAAAATAACTTTATATTACTCTTCTGTCAATAAATCAATTGTTTGCAGCAAATTAGTATCTAATCAGCAATATGTTAGGTGTTGAGGTTATATAGAATAAACACTAAACATAACCCCTCCACTCAAGGAGCTGTAATCCAAGACACATACCTATGAAACACTAGTACAAGATATAATATAGGACATAATGCAACAATAATGATTCAATAATCATAGTTATCACTCCGATTAGCATAGGTATTATGCAAAGGTAGCAATTGTTAAATTTATATTTATATATTAATTTATATATAAATTATATATGTTATATATGTATATATTATACATATATAAATGTATATAATTATATTATATATACATATTATAAATTTCAATTTAGAGACCTGCCATGAATTCTAACACAAACTACCCAGAGAAGTTAGGCCAAACTTTACAGGTTAAGGGCACAGTCCTCTGCAGGACTGCACTTACTTCAGATACTAGCTCTAAGTTAAGGGGTTCACATTACCTCCTCAGGTTTGATAGTCTCTATAATGACTCACAGAACGCAGAAAAGCACTATACTTAAGATTAGAGTTTTATTATAGCAAGAATGCAAATCAAAACCAATCAAAGGGAGATATGCATAGGACAAGATCTGGGAGTAGGGGTCCCAAATATGAAGCTTCCATTGTCTTCTCTTCGTGGAATTGGGATGTGTTACCCTCCCAGCGCATCAATGTAGAGTATTGATGCAGAATATTGCCAACCAAGGGAGCTCCGTAGTTTTCACTGGGACTTTATTATGTAGGCATGATTGAGTAAATCTTTGCCCATATGACTCATATCACCCTCCTCTCCCTGAGATCGGGCTGATATCACATGGCTCAAAGCCCCAAATTTCTAATCACATGGTTGGTCTTCCTAGCATGGTCTGAGCCACATTATTAGCATAAATGATGTAATGAGACCAAAGGGACCCACCATAAATAACAAAGACACTCCCATCACTGGGGAAATTCCAG
>NW_007733373.1:92973-105913 GCF_000696425.1 Galeopterus variegatus | reverse complement strand
CTCAGCCATAAAAAAGAATGAAATTCTGCCATTTGCAGCAACATGGATGAGTCTGGAGAAAATTTATGTTAAGTGAAATAAGCCAGACAAAGAAACAGAAAAACCACGTTCTCACTCATAACTGGCTGCTAGAAAAGAAGGAAGTGAGGAAGGAAGGAAGACGTGAAGGAAAGAAAGAAAAGACGACAATAATATGTTGAACTTTCAGAAGGAGAGAACAAACCTAAGGATACTAGAGATGGGAAGTTAGGAGGGAGAGGGTTTGGGAAGTGATAGGTCAGGTAAAGGGCATAAAGAAATATCACAATTTGTAAGAATGAATGTGCTAATAAAAATTTTTTTAAATTTACATTAAAAAATATTACTGGTGGCTATACCTTATCCTTAGAAATACTGATTCAGCTGAGGCCTGAGCAGTAGTAATTTTTTTAACACACTATGCAATTTTAATATGTAACCCAGGAGAAAAATCATTGCACTCAACCAGAAGGCTGTTATGTGACCCAATCTCTAAAAGGGATACATATCCAGAAGAAAGAGTATTCAGTAGGTTACAATCTATAGCCAGTAATTTGGAATACGATAATTTTCTTCTAACAAAAATGTGTCCCACCCAAAAAGACCTAACTGACAACTTCATCCAATGCCGTGAAATGATATCTACCCTATGTCTTCTGATTCTCTTATTAACAAAAGTTGTGAATGACAACAGTACATATGCACTATAACATGTTAGCTCACAATATGTTTTTATATACACCACCTTATTTACAAATCACAGAAAAAGGTAGGTATTTTATGAAAAAATGAGAAAACTGAGTTCTAGAATGATTGTGTGACTGGCCGAAGGTCACACAGCTAAGTCCATTACACTACTCTGGTTTGGTTGTTCCAGTGCGATTGTAACTTTGTAGCCCTGCTGCAAAATAAAATGGAAGATCAAAAATTCACAGAGCATTTAATTGAGCAGGACAAAGGAATGGACACATTAAAAGCAATCACTTTCCTAAAAGCACTCCTAAAGCCCCTTTGAAAGATGTAACCCAACAGCATTGTCATGATCATAGCTCCAAATAAAACACTCAGATTTGAAATGCATGTCCATTAGCTTTTTGTGAAATACAGGTAAACACATTTCTTCCCAAACTACTTGCTAAGTGCATTAATATGCATTTTTCTCAAATGTAATGAATGACATACTTAGACTATGGGTGGATAGAGCCATCAGTAAAAGCCATTCAAGCACAGGGAAGTAATGAATTAGTTAGTAGCTTTTGATAAATCTGCACTATTTAATCTAGGCTTTCAGCATGTCCTTTGGAATAAACAGCTTCAGGGAGGTGACAACACAGAAGGTTACCGAGCAGACTGAGCAGTCACAATAAGTGCTCAGTGGTGGTATAAAGAAATAAGAGATGTTTGCTCGTGAGCTAGTATCATTAGCTTTAATTCACAGAATATTACAAGTCACTCTTGTGTAATTAATCCCTGCACACTCAGAAAACCAACTGGGTGTGAAAGCCAGCTCCATTCTGTGTAAGATGGCAGGGAGGGACCAGCTCATTCCTCTTTGTGGCCTGTTGTTGGTAACTTGATCTTTTTAAGCATCTTCTGGAAAATAGGGATGTAGTCCAGGGACACTCAATAGAGTCTTTTGAAGTGGCAAATATGGGCATTGGTAATCCAGAAGTGGGGAAGGAGAGAAGAAAATATTCCTAAATACTTAAGATGGCTGTTTTAACATTTAAAAAATTGCTATAAAAGTCATTGTTCTCAACTACATTTCTGGCAAAAATATGGCTAAATAACTGAAAATATACATAGCAGAAAGGGTGGATCACTCTCAGTGAGTCTCATGAAGATTCTAAACTTGTATCAGAACAGAGTTTGGAAAAGGCCCCCAGATATTTTGACTAGCAACCCCCTTTTTCTCCTATGAGAACCCCTAAATTTTAGTTGCATTAAAACCTGGTTACTCTGCGTCTGATGCTAGCATTCTCTGCACAACTAGCAATAGACACAGGAGTCGGCAATCATTTGACCACACTTGTGAAAACACAGCATTTAATTTAAGAATCCATTTTCTTTAGCATATCCACCAATCATGGGCAAGAAAGGTAAACACTTATCAGGTTCAACAAACACCATTATTGATGTGCTAACAGTTTCTAATGAAGACAGAAAATACCATAAATTGTTAGATTCATGAATATATGTATTCAGCAGTTGTTCATTTAAAGCCTATTTGCCAGTCAGGCTGGCTGTTCTCAGGGCTGGAGATTCAAAGAGGAATGAGACGTGTTTTTTCCGGCCCTGGCTGAGTTCATCATGTGGAAATGAGGCTGTGAGAAGGTAGGAAGAGAGTACTTTGGGAAATTTTAGGTATCTCTGCCAGAGGTGGCCCTGAGGGCTATACACACCTCACATGGAGAACTTGCCCTACACTACACTGGCTTCTTTAAACTCCCTAACCATGAGTTCGGTGCTCTGTTACCCCCTTTTCGCAGCTGAGAAAAATTAAACTCAGCGACCTTGATTATGTTTTCCAAGGCCACACAGCTAAAATAAGTAAAAATATACCAAAAAACAAAATATTTTAATTAAAAGTCACTTTGGGGCCGAGCCCGCGGCGCACTTGGGAGAGTGCGGCGCTGAGCACAGTAGCGCTCCCGCCGCGGGTTGGGATCCTATATAGGGATGACCAGTGTGCTCACTGGCTGAGCGCAGTGCGGCCAGTCTCAAAAAGGACACACACACACACACAAAAAAAGTCACTTTTGATCACAAATCATACAAACATTTATAAACTATTTAGTCCTAAAGGATCCCAGGAGATTATATATTACTATAATATTAGTTAAAGTATCACCAGGTACTATAACAAACTCCCTAATTTCAGCAGATGAGCGCAGTAGTTTATTTTCTGCCCTGCATAGTCACATAAACAAGTTTCTTTTTGGCAGGCAAATTCCATGAAGCTCATTTAAGAAGCCCGTCTTCTATTTCTGTCATGTGGGTCTACCTTTAGAGCCCAAATGTCCTCTGATAAATCCTCTACATCCTGAGAGATGGGATACTCATGTGAGATGCAATAACAGCCAGGCCTGGAAATAATACATTTTGCTTCTGTCTCCTTTCCATTGGCCAGAACTTAGACACATGGCCACACCCGATAACAAGGAGGCTGGAACGTATAGGTGAGCTATGTGCCAAAGAGGTACAAGAAATGAATTTAATTGATTTAATTGATTTTGATGAATGTTACACTTCCTTCTGTGTAACTGAGACAAAAAAAAGAAAGAATTCACTCAAGGTAGCATGAATAAGGCCAGCAGGGACTGCCACCCATCAGGGGAGAAACCCAATTCAAAATCTGCCTTAATTTTTATTGACAAGACAAGGAAGTTTCACAAGAAAAATCAGTTGATTCTATCATCAAAGAAGGACATAAAAACAGGCAGTGTAAAACTAGTAACAGCAGTATATTAACAATGTGACATTCCAGAACGCAATTTGTAAAAAGCTAAGTCGATCCACCAAACAAACAGCTTGTCCTTAGCAAACATTTTCTTTTCCACATACTTCCTACAGCAATTTCTTAGCATATTTAAACAGCATTCAAGCAGTTTCCTAAACATGTCTTAAGAACAATCAGTAGGTTAAATAGTCAGTAGTTCTTCAAGCCAGAATCAAACCAGCAACCTAAAACAAAGTACACATTCCCATCCCTAAACAGTGATTAGAATTGATTAGATGGCTTTTGCCAAACTCATCTGTGGACTATTGTCCCCTACTCGAGAGCCTTTTAGCTCCATACATGCATTACCTAAAAATCCTATTCTAAGATCAAAGGAGAATCAAGATTTCTAACCCACTACAGACGAACATACAAAAGTTTTTGCCATCATGTTTACTAAACGTGTATATATACAAACACACATAAACTCAAACATAAGGGCACTCCCGAAAGTTCCTAGAAAAATAGAACTAAAAGATAATATGAATCTTTCCATGAACTTTTTGAAGTACCCTTGTATTTGTGTAAATATAAATATATAACTTATATATGTATTATGTATACAATATATATTTATGTACATGAGTATGTGTGTGTGTGTGTGTGTATATATAGATAGATAGATAGATAGATCAACCTAAGTTAGTTTAGCTACATGACCTATATGAATATCAAGTCATCATTACCTTTTCCTCAGCTCTTTTTCTCACAATGATATAGGAAAGATAAAATTAACTTCCATACTCACCCCCCACATTGATATTGAGTTGCATAGTCCAAACCATGGCTAATGTCCGCAGAGAAGAAATGGCTTTGTCAAGCATGTGTTTTTCATTTCTCTATTCCCAAATCTGGAAATATAGAGTTTCTTTATTTTTGTTGGCAGTGATCCTGTTTGACTTACAGTCCTACCCAAAAATCTGTTGACTAAGCCCAGCTCCTGAATATGCAATGCAAATCAATTTTTGGAT
This sequence comes from Galeopterus variegatus, assembly GCF_000696425.1. Taxonomy (NCBI): domain Eukaryota; kingdom Metazoa; phylum Chordata; class Mammalia; order Dermoptera; family Cynocephalidae; genus Galeopterus; species Galeopterus variegatus. The sequence continues at coordinate 101,425 of NW_007733373.1, read as the reverse complement.
TGAATAAATTGTCATAATTCAGGATCATCATTGATAACAAGGGTGAAATGGATTAAAAATGGTTAAAGATTAGCAATCTTTAGAAAAATTATTTATCCCTACTCTGATTTTATCACAGCTTTCTCCCAGGTTGTTTTAAATCCTGCTAACTTTCCTTATCTATGCGTCATCCTAACAAGAGTGACAGGAATTAACTATGCCAGTGTCTTTTGTTTTATTTTCCAAGAGTCCTCTGCCCTGATCTGTCCTTGGCATTGTTTCTCAAAATGGAATATTGAGGAAGCTTGAGAAGGGCAACATAATTCAGGGCTTTAATCCATGCAAATAAGTGTCTCTGACCAGTGCCACCAGATAACAGATTACTTATTTCTCCAAAAATAACAATGCTAAGCAAGAACTGAGTTATCCCACAGTTTGAGGTTGAGACAAGGTGTTAATCTGAATTATTAATCAGAAAGATTGAACATAGAAATGATAGAATATTGGCAATGGTTAAAGCTGCAACAAAAAAGATGCAACGCTCCCTTCCCATTCTTATTCATTCACCTTCTCACTATCTTCCAAGAAGAGGGAAAAAGTCAATCACACAACATTTAGTTAGTACCTACAACATGCACAAGCTGTATCAGATACTTTACAGGAATGAAAAAAAAATAGAAGGCATCATTATTGTCACTGTCATTATGATTATCACCATCCTCATTATCTCAGCTAGCATATTTTGAGGCTGCAGGCTCTACTCTGATTTTATCACAGCTTTCTCCCAGGTTGTTTTAAATCCTGCTAACTTTCCTTATCTATGCATCATCCTAACAAGAGTGACAGGAATTAACTATGCCAGTGTCTTTTGTTTTATTTTCCAAGAGTCCTCTGCCCTAATCTGTCCTTGGCATTGTTTCTCAAAATGGAATATTGAGGAAGCTTGAGAAGGGCAACATAATTCAGGGCTTTAATCCATGCAGATAAGTGTCTCTGACCAGTGCCACCAGATAACAGATTACTTATTTCTCCAAAGATAACAATGCTAAGCAAGAACTGAGTTATCCCACAGTTTGAGGTTGAGACAAGGTGTTAATCTGAATTATTAATCAGAAAGATTGAACATAGAAATGATAGAATATTGGCAATGGTTAAAGCTGCAACAAAAAAGATGCAACGCTCCCTTCCCATTCTTATTCATTCACCTTCTCACTATCTTCCAAGAAGAGGGAAAAAGTCAATCACACAACATTTAGTTAGTACCTATAACATGCACAAGCTGTATCAGATACTTTACAGGAATGAAAAAAAAATAGAAGGCATCATTATTGTCACTGTCATTATGATTATCACCATCCTCATTATCTCAGCTAGCATATTTTGAGGCTGCAGGCATGGTACTCAGCATCTTACATGTTTACCTCATTTAATCCTTACCTCTTACCGTACTGTATTAATCAGAACTCTTCTAACTACAAACTAGAGAAGCTCAACTCCAGCTGGCTTCAACAACAACAGCAACAAATAATACTGCTGCTGCTATTAGTACTGCTAATAACAGCAATAATAAAGTAAATTGTGGATTTAACAGTTCAAGAAACTGGGAAGAGTAGATCTCAATGCAGTATTAGATGGGGCTTTTTGCTCTGTTTCCCCCACACCACCCACAAACTTTCTTTATGCCCTGGCATCTCTCTCACCTTCCCTGGACATGCTTTCTACTTGTGGCAGGGAAGATAAATACCTGCAGTTACAAGAGGCTTTCTCCAGCAGAGAAGTCCCAAGGAACATCCTAATTGTTCTGTCTTGGATTACAAGTTTATCCTTAACTAATCACCATAACCACAAGGATAGAGTTCTCCACTGAACAATCCTGTGTCAATTTCCTCAGTCCTCAGAGCCAAGGAGTGCGGTCCCATGATTAGTTGCATCAAATTGTGAGAGGTTCAAACAAAAATACATCAGAAGTCCGCTAATGGTAGGTATATTATCTTGCCATTTAAAAGTTATAAAAACAAAGGTTAGGTAGGTTAAATAATTTATTGAAGATTATCCAAGTACATTCAAGTGTATGTGGCAAAGCAGGATTTTATTCAAGGTTTAATCCAAGGAATAATTTTAAAGCCCATGTTTTTAAAAACAGCTACGCCACGCTGCTTACCTAGTTCGGGCCTCAGAGCTATTTACAAACTGTAGAAAGAACTATTAACCCTGCAGTACAAACTCATCACTCTCATAACCTCCTGTAGCGTCTAAACAGAACTAGAATCGTCAACACATGGGAAGCTTGCTTGAATTGTTTTTGTTGTTGTTATACAGAAGTTTTCACCCCCTGGCTTTGAAAGGTTGAGAACACGCTTTCTGTCTCAATTTTTTGCATGCTTCTTATCCAGTGCAAAATCAAAAGTCCATAATGTGGTACAGCTCAATAGGACCCCAGTGGTGAAAGAGAATGGTGTTAAAATATATATAAATGGGTGAAAAATAAACAAGTACTTCAATAATAGCTAGTGGCTTGGAACTAATAAGAAGATTATAAGTATTTGCCGTGAGAAAGATTTTTTTGTTCACACCTGCTTTGGGGAGTTGGCGATATTCCAGGGACTATTTTCAAGGATGGCTACTTAATCACGAGTTTCCTGACTGTCCTGGGATTTGATTGCTGGAGACCAATGGCTCGATTTACAGAACTTTGTTGTTGCCCTTTTTCAAATTTCTATCTGTAAGTTATTTCTTGCCTACTTGCAAAGAAGAATATGAAGTGGCTTAAAGCCCACTTGCTCCTGTACCAGGGTGTTTTACCCTAACCCAGGCAAGGGAGAGCAAGAGAGGATTGGTTCATCCCACCCAAGTGCAACTAAGGGCGAAGAGGGGGACAGGGGGCAGGAAGGGAGGATTGTCGGTTCTGTTTCAAAACTAAAAATTCATTGCAAGTAATTACTAACTCTTTTACTTATTATCAGTTCTTTCAAAACTACTCTAATGCTGGGCACATATTCAAACCAGAGTTCTCAGGATCACCTAAGAATCTTATTTAAAAAGCAACTTCCAAGCTCATCCATGACAGAAAGAAGGAAGGAAAGAAAGACCACAGTGGTGTGTTGGACTTGCAGAGAGAGAGAGAGCATATCTAACTATACCAAGTGGGGTGGGGGAGGGGGGTGGCAGGGAGATCAGGGATTAATTGGGTGGGGGACATGGGATGTAATCACAGTTTGTGGTAATGGGCGTGCTGCCAGTATGGTTCTGGCCATCACATCTTGGGCATGAATGGTGATGATCAACTTTGTACCCCAGGAATATTCATAACCAATAAGAATAAAAAAATTTTTTAAATGTTAAAGATCACAAATCTAATCAATAAATAAAATGGTGAGTCAAAAAAAAAAAGAAAAGAAAGCAACTTCCCAGACCCCATTTTCAAGATTGAGTTAATGAGCCTGGGCTGAGGTTTTTTTTTAAATGTTAAAGATCACAAATCTAATCAATAAATAAAATGGTGAGTCAAAAAAAAAAAAAAAGAAAGCAACTTCCCAGACCCCATTTTCAAGATTGAGTTAATGAGCCTGGGCTGAGGTTTAGGAATTTGAGATGAGCCTTGTAGGCAGAATCTACATTTTAAGAACTATTATAATCAACAATACTCTCCAACTGATTGATTAATATCCTGCATATAGTGTGTCGACCAATCAGTGTCACCTGTTCCTTTTCCCACTGAAAGCTACTCCGATTCTACTCTACCCCACATCACCTCCTATTCACCCCATTCGTGAGGGAGGGATTCCCAGAGCCTCTGCTTTATAGAAACAAGGAGAGAATATGAGGGCACACTAGCAAATATGCATATAACTAAGGCTGTGTCAGAGAACCTGGACTAAAAATATATGTGTATATACAATATACTATCAGAAAAAAATATTATTATCTGTTCCAAGCAAAGATCAAGATGTGATCATGCTAATCAAAGGTTAATGACAAAGATAAGGCTTTGATAATTAACTGCCCCCAGCCACCCTATGTATAATTTTTTTTTACAAGAAACAGGGTTAGCATGAGTTTCTCAAGTCACAAATCATTTCCACCTTATTCTGATTTACACCCCTTGATCTCTCTCCAACACATTCTTCTTCTGTCTTTTTTGAAGCAATTTTCAAATTAACCCTGTGAGGTCTGCCCAGGACTAGGGCTCTGGGATCTCTAGTAGATGAAAAGACCAGGGTCACTATGCTCATAAACTACAGTCATTAAAAGTGAGTGGTGTTAAGCCATCATGATGAAAGAAAATATTTCAAATATTTCAAATTTAATCTATATGTAAATTTAGCCAGCCTGCTTTAAAAATGAGTAATTTGTGACTATTTATGTTTATGTCATTTATCTGTAAGAGATTTATGCCTTTAATTAATAGTTCAGAAGGAGCATTCTTATATTTTATAAAACCAGGTTATTGAGGAGATACAGACTATAGACTTATCTATCTGTAGACAAAACCACTAAAGTGCATCTGAGTTATTAAAGTAGAGTCTAAGGCTGACCTGAAAGCTGATGATTTTCAGAAATTTACATTCAAAGGGTATTTGAGAATCGCAAGAAATAACTTCCAAATGCACAATTTTCTAATTACTAACTTCTCAATCAACATAAAATATAAAAGACCAATAAACACTGAAATGTTCTATTGTCTAGACATGGGCTTATGGTACAAGAACCAAATAAAAGACTTTTATTTTTTGTATCTTTAGATCTAGTGCATTGATGATGAAGTCATGACATATTTTCTCATAGGGTATCTAATGTCTATTTCTTTAAAGAACTCATGTAGAAGAGTGGTTAGAGAGTACCAGCTGCTATAACAAAGAACCCCATAGTTCTGTGACTTAACGCAGCAGAAGCTTTTTTCTTGCTCATATAACAGACCATCCTTTTTGCACACTTTTCAGGGAATCCCAAATCTCTTCCATCTTGTAGAAACACCATCCTTAGAGCCTGGCTGTGACCCACATCCAGTTAGTGAAAGGGGAGGGAGAGTACAGAAATGGCAGGACCACTTCCTAAAAGCTTTTGCTCCCCCACATTCCATTGGCCAAAACCAGTGACATGTTCAGCTGACTGAGAATGTGCTCACAAGATGCACAGCCAGATCCAAGGAGAACACATGTATTAGTAACTATAACATTCCATTGGCCAAAACCAGTGACATGTTCAGCTGAATGAGAATGTGCTCACAAGATGCACAGCCAGATCCAAGGAGAACACATGTATTAGTAACTATATAGATATCTCTGACATAAAAAGAATCATAATACATCACCTAATATAGTCTTCCTGGCTCTGGCTGGGGATCAGCACTACCAGACCCCAGAGAGTTTACATAAATAGGGATTCCTGGGCTTTAGACCCAAAGACTGATTTTGGAGGTCTGTATTAAGGTCCAGAGACAGGCATTTTTAAGGAGTCTATCAGGTGATGCTGTTGCTGCCTGCCCAGAAGCATGGGATTCTGTTTCATTCTCTACCTCCAGACAGAAAGTCAGCGAAACCTATTCTCAGATGCATATCTATCCTGAAATGTGATGTGCATAAGAATCCTGGATCAGGTATAATAATAGCTAACAAATTCCTGGGGTAATAATGATAGCTAACATTTGAGTGTTTACTATATTGAGTGTTATTAGAGTTTGAAATATGAACAGACATATTTAACCTTCAGACAACACTGTTAGCTTGGTATTGTTATCCCTACTTGAAAGAGAAAGAAACTGAGGCACAGAAAAGTTAAGTAAATCTCCTACATTTACAATAGTAACTGGAAAAGCCAGAATTCAAACACAAACAGAGCCTGTGTCTTCCCCATTAGACAACATCCAGAGGAATCAGATAAACACGAAGATATGAAAACCATAGAGATACAGTCAACATAGGCAGGGTCTTCTGATGAAGGTGTTCCAAGCCACATTTTGATGAATTCTACAGTAAATATTTCTTGGTGTTTCTCTCAAATTTAAATTGCCAGCACAGGTATTTACTCTGAACTCCATAGATATACTGGAAGTGTCAAACATACTTCACAAATTAGAATGAACACACAATCTGCTCCTGCAAATTGCTTCTCTTCTCGTGTTTCCCATCTTAATGAACAGTACCACTTTCTACTCAGTCATGCAAGCCTGAAATCCAAGAACCATGTCCAACCCCTCCCTTTTTCTCACCCCCCTTCATTGCAATCCAATTGATAATGTGCCCTATAGGTCTTACCTGCCTAATTTCTCTCAGATCCACTACTCTCTGTCTTCCTGTCAACACCTCAGTCCCCCCAGAACTGTTGCAATAATCTCTCCAATCTTTTCTTCATGCTGTAGCCACAGTGGTTGTCTTAGTTCATTTTCTGCTGCTAAAACAGAGTACTACAGACTGGGTAATTTATAAAGAAGGGATTTATCTGGCTTACTCTTCTGGAGACTGGGAAGTCCAAGATCGAAGGGCCACATGGTGACGGCCTCCCTGCTACATCATAATATGACAGAAGGCATCACATGGTATGAGGACCTGTGAGAAAGAGACAGAGAGAAAATGGAAATCAAACTATTCTTCTGTGAGGAGTTTACTCCCAGGATAACTAATCCACTCCTGCAACATGGCATTAATCCATTCATAAGGGCAGGCCCCATACCACCTGATCACCTCTGAAAGCCCCACCTCTTAATACTGTTACAATAGCAATTAAATTTGAACATGAGAGGGGGGGTTAAATTATTTTTTCTAGTTCATTTCTTAGTTTTATGGTTTGCTTATCTTTTTTTTAGTTAAGAATATTCATGAGATACAAAGCTAATTGTCACCACTCCTGCCCATGATATGAGGGCCAGATTCATACTGGTTAGAAGGGACATTCAAACCACAGTAGTGACTTATATATGGAATCTTAAATAGTTAAGCTCACAGTAGCAATGAATAGAAGAGTGGTTTCCAGAGGCTGTGGGGAGGGGAGAAGGGGTAAGTGCTGATCAAAGGGTACAGAGTTATAGTTACACACGATGAGTAAGTTCAGAAGATCTAATGTCCAGCAATGTGACTAGAGTTAACAATAGTGTATTACACACTTGAAATTTCCCAAGAGGGTAGATTGTAAGTGTTCTCCCAAGAAAGGAAGGAAGGATGGAAGGAAGGGAGGAAGGAGGAAGGAAGGAAAAAGAGAAGGAAGGAGGGATGTAAGGAAGGGATGAAGGAAAGAGGGAAGGAGGGAAGGGAGAAAGAGAGAATGGTGGTTATATGAGGTGATGGATATATTAATGAATTTGATTGTGATGACTATTTCACAATGAATACATATATCAAAATATCAAGTTAACACCTTAAATATATGTCAATTATACCTCAATAAAACTGAAAATAAAAAAGAAGCACACACACACACACACACACACACACACACACACACACACACAAACCATAGCAGTGGTCTTTCCAAAACATGACAGATGAAACTAGGCATCTTTATCTTTTCCTAGCCAACCCTGCATGTGCCACCCTGCCTACCTCACCAGCCTCAGTTCAGACCACCATTCCCCACACCCATGCTCCAGCTGAGTGTCTTTCCTCAGTTCCCACCCTGGTCCTTTGGCTTCACTCCTTCACATACCCTGGCCTCTCTGATCAGAGTCCCCTCCTCCAGCTGCCTTGGGTAAGTTATTTGATCATGTGTAAAACATGAGTAAGAGAAATTCAAGATAATAGTTGTTTAAAAAGATGGAATAAATTAAATATATGTACCTATTTCATAGAAAGTAGTCAAAAAGTTTTGTTTCTTGAATATAAACCAGCATTTTAAATTTCTCCTATTAACCCTCATATCAAAATGATGTAGCCATTTCTAATATTTCTGTAGTTATTATTTTTCAGAGAATGGCAAATTAAACTGTAAAAGAATTATCTCACTTCATAAATTCATGAAAAACATATTACATATCCCTGCAAACCAGTTTTTAATTACTGTCAAGTAAATAATATCCCTTAGAAGGTAGCACTTGTACATGTCGAGATGTTATAATTTCCAAAACTACTACTTTTTTCTATAAATGTTTTAATAAATGCATAAAACAAATAATTTATACTCTTTCATAATCCCTGGCCTGAGAAAAAGAATAAGGATAAATAAGTGAGCAGGTCAAAGAGCATTAATTATCATCTTGTTTGTAAGAGCAGAGTGCAATGCTCAGTAATTTGAATTGAACCTTGATGTGATGTATGAGGTAGAAGCATAGTCAAGTGTGTATCCTATATATAAGATTAGTGTCATCCTAATAAAAATACTATTAAGGAAACTGGTTTGTCAAAAGAACAGGTTTATTACATAAAAGAACATTATGAGCAGTACTTCTGGCTGGTAGTATAAGAAGAAAAGATAGAACTAAGTCACCCTCCATGTAAAAGAAAGTTGAAAGTAGACTGAGATTCTGGAGGAAAAGAAAAAAAAA
>NW_007733373.1:90189-92305 GCF_000696425.1 Galeopterus variegatus | reverse complement strand
AAAAAAAAACACTATTTAGCCCCAAAACAACAATATTATTTAAGTCTTGAATTATTCAAAAATTCCATTAATATGTTGTCCTGAAAAATATCTTTAAATGTTTAAAAATGACTATTTGATATTAAAAATCAAAGGAAGCCCTGGGTATGCAATGGATTCCTTAGCTAAAGTTGTCTTTCAGAAATTTGATATTAACTAGTTAATTCAACATTTATCTAATTCTCTCATGGGAGCCCATATAATTTTTAGTTATGTTCATTACGAAAAGTTCCAGGAGGAAGCATTAGTGGTTCTTAGCAGGAGGAGTATCATACTCACGTGAAGGAAGTAAAGTAAAGGGACTTGAGCCAGCAGGGGGTGAGCGAGACTTATCACCTGTGCTGTTCTAGGACCAAGAGCCTGGGCTTTAGACTCAGACAGACCTGGTCACTCTCACAGCTGCCCCTTGCTGGCTGTGAATACAGTGAGTTTACTTCATCTTTATTGGCCTCAGTTTCCTCATCTGTAATGTGGAGACAATAGCACTTGCCTCCCAAGATGATTGATACAATTAAATAAGGTAGAAAGGAGAAGTCAAGAGTCAAACTCTTGAAATCTGACTCCAGAGCCTTTACTTTCAATCAACATTTTCTAAGATTTGACCAAAATTGGCCAACAAAAATAAATGACAAGATTTTGCCCTAACATGTCACACTCAGAGGCTGAAACTGCCGGAGTGGATCAACAGGCGGTCGAGTGTGGGGGAGAGAATAAGCGTAAGTCATTGGCCAGTGATGCGTTTCCTGGAAGTACTTGCAGAGCCCATACAGGGTATCAAATCTTTAATTTTCTCTTTGTTGCTGCCATCCATCACCAACAAATAATAGAATGATGATCTCAAAGGATAAAGAGTACGACAGGCTTTCCCTGTGACTGGGTAGTATAATAGAAGGCAGAGAGAATTATATCAGTCACTGTGCACTGTCCATAAATTGAAAACATTTTAAATATCATGTCCTTGCCACACAATGTACCTTGATTGTTCATCCCTTTAATCCGTAATACCCATTGTTGTGTGATACTCTTGATTCCACATAGTAATTCTCTTAGCTCCCAGAGAATCTGCTAGGCAGCTCCTGGGAGCCCTCTTGCCAGAAGAGCTGCCCAGCTGTTTGGGAACGAAGCTTAGCAGCAGAGAGAAAAAAGAGGCAGACATCAATCAATTCAACTGATGAGCTCCTCACTGGCTCTGGGCGACCTCAGTTTTGCTACATAACTCCTATTCGAAATGCTCCCAGGAAGATCAATGCTTAACCCAGTAGTAATCACTCTTGGATAAATGAATAATGGCCCTAATTTTGTACCTATATGTGTACATTATATACCATCAGGGAGTTTTTGTTGCTATTTTTTTAAAATACAAACCCTCATCAGATGCTATAAAAAATTTATCTAAAAGTCAGAGAAAGAAAACAAATTAATCCAATATAGAGCAAGTTTTCTATGATCAGTAAAAAGATATGTTTGGATGCTGTTTAAAACATTTTGAGAGGATGTTTCTCCCTTGAGGCATGTACAATCTGAAGTGCAGATTTGAAGAAAGAAAACAAAGTAAAGCGGTACATATCAGAAACAAAAGAATTTAAAATATGAAGCAGAATGTGCAAGTACATGGTAGGCAAGGTTATATACCTCCCAAAGATGTTCACATCATAATTCCCAAAACATGTAAATATGTTACCTTACATTGCAAAGGGACTTTTAGATGTGATTAAAGATCTTGAGAAGGTGAAATTATCCTGAAATATCGAGGTGGGCCCAATGTAATCACAAGCATCTTTATAAGAGAGAGAAAGAAGGGTCACAGAAAGAGAAAGAAAATGTAATGTCAGGAGCAGAGGCCAGTGAAGAGAGATGGTATTGTTAAAAGAAAAGCTTCAGGCAAATTAAATTTAACAGAGATTCATGTGAGCAAGGAACGATTCATGTGTTGGGCAGCGCCCAGAATCAGAACAGATTCAGAGCAATTCCACTGCTGCCACGTGGTTGGTTAAAATTTTGACAAACAGAAAGGAAGTGACATGTGTCATGCAGAAAACAGCAGTGAGGTACAGAACAGCTAGCTGCCTGTGATTGG
>NW_007733373.1:88302-89895 GCF_000696425.1 Galeopterus variegatus | reverse complement strand
ATTGTTAAAAGAAAAGCTTCAGGCAAATTAAATTTAACAGAGATTCATGTGAGCAAGGAACAATTCATGTGTTGGGCAGCGCCCAGAATCAGAACAGATTCAGAGCAATTCCACTGCTGCCACGTGGTTGGTTAAAATTTTGACAAACAGAAAGGAGGTGACATGTGTCATGCAGAAAACAGCAGTGAGGTACAGAACAGCTAGCTGCCTGTGATTGGCTGAGACTTAGCTGCTTGTTCCAACAGTAGGTTACAGTCTTTGCACATCATGCTAGGTGACAGCTCACTATGTCTGAAGAAAACTTTAGGCCAAACTGAACAGTATGCTTCTGGCTTTGAGGATGGAGGAAAAAGCCAACAGCCAAGGGAATGTGCAGGCAGCACCTAGGAGTTGGAAAAGGCAAGGAAACAGCTTCTTCCCTGGAGACTTCGGAAAGAATAAGACCCAATGACACCTTGATTTTAGCCACACAAGATACTTTTCAGACTTCTGACATCCATAACTGTAAAATAGTCAGTTTGTGTTGTTTTAAGCCATTAAGTGTGGTAATTTGTTACGGCAGCAACAGGAAACTAGTATACCTGCCTATCAGTGACTTAAATCATACAGACATCAATTCTTTACCTGCTAAGAAGTCTGAACACAGGCAGTTCCAGCATCAAGACAGTGGCTAAACAATGTCTTCAGAAAATCAATTTCTTGGTGTTTTTCTGCTTTATCATCGTCAACATATGAATTTTCATTTGTAGGCCTGTCTGCTCATTAACAAAATATGTCCACCACAGCCCCCAACACCTTCAAGGATAAAAGATTTATTCCTAAATACAAATAAATTACAACAATCACAAAAACAAATCTATGAAAATCTATGAACCACAGCCAAAGCCTCTGTTCTACACATCATAATAAAATAAAGAACTATTCTTCATTTCTTTCTCCATCAAAAAACTTCACCCTCTCCAGAGCCTCCTCCTTCACCCTGAAAGATGTTCTTTTTTCTTTCATTGTCCAAGATTGAGTCACTAGGCCACCCCAGCTGCATCAGAAGTTGGGAAAGTGAGTATCTGGCAAAGTTCATAAAAGTTGGTATTTTCCCTCCACCACCCCCAAAAAAGCAAAGCGTGTTAGCAAGAAATAATAAATCAGATCAAAGAATGTGGGTGGGCAACTAACTGCATCCACTACGGCTATTCATCTTGGACCGGTCCCTTGGTGACACCAGGGAGCAACTGTTACAATTCGGTGATGCTCCTCCATGATGGAACTGTCAAAAGATGAGGATCGTGTTCCTACCTGACTTGTTCATTTGAAACGTACAACATGAAAATGAGCCATTTAAACCAGCTTTTCCCAAATGCATTCCTCAGAAGCCTAGTCCTCGAGATAGTCCAGAGAAAAGGGTTTCTGTTGTTAAAAAAAAAAAAAAAAAAAAAAAGAATTTCTCAGTGAACATGAGCATCGTAAAAGCTTTGATAGACCCTGAAAAAACAAAATCAATATTTCTCAAATGGACAAACAATTAAAAAACACTTAAAAATTACAAATATTACATATTGTCTATGTAACACAAATACTGCATTGACTGCACTTTCA
>NW_007733373.1:75804-87943 GCF_000696425.1 Galeopterus variegatus | reverse complement strand
GTGATGCTCCTCCATGATGGAACTGTCAAAAGATGAGGATCGTGTTCCTACCTGACTTGTTCATTTGAAACGTACAACATGAAAATGAGCCATTTAAACCAGCTTTTCCCAAATGCATTCCTCAGAAGCCTAGTCCTCGAGATAGTCCAGAGAAAAGGGTTTCTGTTGTTAAAAAAAAAAAAAAAAAAAGAATTTCTCAGTGAACATGAGCATCTAAAAGCTTTGATAGACCCTGAAAAAACAAAATCAATATTTCTCAAATGGACAAACAATTAAAAAACACCTAAAAATTACAAATATTACATATTGTCTATGTAACACAAATACTGCATTGACTGCACTTTCAGAAAGTTTGGTAATGCTTTCTCTGTTCTTTATTCCCTTGGAAGGCAGACAAGAATCTCATTTAATAAGTATCTAAAAAGAGATCTAAAGATTCCACTGATAGCTCAGCTCACCGCTAATTGTACTGCATATAAAAAACAGTTTGTGTTTATTCTTCCCTCTCAATCATACCAAACAAGGTATAAATTAGGCTGGAATGAGCAAACAGTCTTACATTTTGTCAATGAGGAGGCTCTGACAGAAACTGATGAGTTTAACCAAGCAGAGGCAAACTGAAAATTAAGCAGCTGGCATCTTGAATGTCAATAGAGAAAAAAATGTTTGGTAAGATTTAGAGAGATTATGAAAAGTGGATATAGCCAATTTGGATGCTTTTCATTTAAGTGACTTAGTGACTTTATATGGATCTCTTGTCACTTCTCAGCTTTGCAAATAGTTTTTAAGTGAAAAGAGAAAGTCATGGTGTTAGAGAAGCTCTGAAATTACATCCTATCATCCTATCTCCTCTTTCTAGACACTCCCCCACACATCTTCCCTATTTCTTACGATTCACCTTCCTAGAGTACTCAAACCTAGCTAAGCCAGCATCCAGAAACCAGGACAGGCCATAATGTTTTGGGGGGTCCTATCCTCCCCAGAACTCATGGCCCACATGCTGATATACAGAAAGTGTGACCTTTGAGTCTTCTAACTATTTTTCAGAGTTGTTCCTCACTGCAGTCATTAACTGGCACAGAAAGAGGAAGATCAGAATCAGGACAGAATCATCAGTAGACACTGGGTTTTCTTATCAGAATTCCAAAACACTATGTGTTTTCCACAGAAACCCCACAACTGCACCTTCACAGTCCTTGGTCTTTATGGAAAAGAAACATTTTTGAGGTTTTTTTGTTGTTGTTGTTGTTTTGGCAACTGGGGAATAAAGGAATCCAAACCCTTGACCTTAGTATTATAACACCACATTCTAACCAACTGAGCTAACCGGCCAGCCCTAAAGAAATATATTTAATCCTTTGAACAGACAGTTCCATGTACACTGAGGCCACATAACTCTTTCCAAGGTTCATAAAGTTCACGCTACAACTGAACCCCTCTATAGTCAAGAAAGTCATTGTCTCCAGGCCTCACAGCATCATCCTGTGGTTTCCAAGAGCAACTGGGCTGGCAGATGGGAGGTTTAGAGCTCAGACGGCACATGTGAAAATTCACATTTCTGTTGAATTCTTCTAGAGAATTAAGAGTTCCAAGGATTTGTCAAAATTGCTTTTCCTTCTTTGTTTGCCTCACATGAGGTAACTCTCACCAGGCTTTGAACTGCATGACTTATTGGAAACCACCATATAGCTGCAGCCTCCAAGAGCCTGGGGGAGGTCTAGCGGACACGTGTCAGAAGTAGAAATAAAAGGAATATAAGAATCCAGTTCTCACCAACAAAGTGACCAACTTTCCCACATGATACTCAGCCTCTCAGAAGATCATCAAACCCAATTCATCTCCACATTGACCACTAAATGTGGATGCCCAGCTATGAAACTGTAGAGCTAGAGCCTGAACATAGATCTGTGTGTCTGACTCCAAAGCCCATTTATGCCCTTCACGGACTCAAAAAAGAATAAGTCTGTAGCTCACTCTAGTAAGACAAGATTTGGGATTTTTAACCCAGGAAGGCTGAGATCAGGGATTCATTGTTATTGGTCAGTGCAGAGGATTCATAAAGCAAATGTATTTCACAAGGCCTGGTTTTCCAAAGCCTTGCAGTTTCAAATATTGACCTTGTAAAGGACAAGAAATTTTCCTCAGGCTATAAATTCTCTGGTATAAGATAAAGAATTCTAACACAACAAGGTTGCTGGCTTAAAGACAGACTAGTTACTGATTGATATGTAAAGTTACTGGGAAGCTGCTGGAGGGAGAAGGAATGTTTGTTAAGATCAAGCTTTTGTTAATAGATCACTTAATTGCCTAAATGGAATATCATCTGGCTTGTTTCACTGAAAGTTACCAGCCTATATTGGTAAACTATAACCCCACCTATGTCTCTTCCTGTAACTTCCTGGGATGGAGAATAAATGCAGGAAGAGAACCCCAATTCAGGGTTAATTTCCCATGGAAGGAATGGCCCTCACTTGAGGGTTCTGGGGAAGTTAACCACTTCTTGGCTTCTCACTGCTCAGAAGAGATGAACTTTGAGTAATTCTTTGTGGCTCTATCACCCAGGGGAAGTGGGGTGACAAATCCATGGGGGGCAAAGCAACAGGTCAGGCTCTGGTAAGAGAAATCACATCCACTAAAACACAATCTCCCTTTCTTCAAGATTTAGAGCACAAAGATGTTTGTGTGCTGAGAGAAGGGTCACTCAAGAAGAAATGGGAATATATAATACACTGGGACACCAAAAGGTAACATTTCCAGCAAGAGAAGGCAAGCCAATGACATCTTTGTTGGAAAAAAAGATTCCTTGTTTTGTATCATGGAAAACTACAGATTCTTAACTGGAGCTGGTTATTCGCTAGAATGTACCAGATAATAGAAGTGTCCTCCCCAAGAGAAAGCCCAAATCCTTTCCTACATAGGGTGCCAAAGGCACTCACAGACTAACCTGGGGTGAGACTACATTTTAAATCACAAACTACAAAGATCATTTTTCTCTCTGTGTGCTTTCTCGGAATGCTATATTCTGTCTCTATAGGTTAAAAAACAGCTAGGAGGAGAATTCAAGCAACTGCCTCAAAAATGCCGTCAAGGATTTGGATCTGCCACCACTATCTAATTTAGCTGTCTCACGGGACATTGAGCTAGTACTGTATTCTTTGCAAGGTACTTAATTCCTTCTCATCTCTCCAGCACCAGCTCATTTCATCTTCACAACCCTTTTAACTATAATGCACCTTAAATTAAATTTTATAATCTACCCTGAGTTCATTTTTAATGACAATCTTGAGTTAAATCTGACTGCTAAATAGAAGATCCTTCATGAAGCCTGTTTCACAATCACACCATTGCCTTCATTCATCACTCTATACCTCATGCACTGTAAAAGTACAGTTCAAAGATCCTCCTCGACACCAGACAGACTCCTTCCCTCCTCTGGACTTCAGCAGTTCCTTATTTATCCTTGTTTTAAGTCATGTATAGTCTGCCTCATTTTAGAGTTACTTATTTCAATCGCATCTTCATTACCGTAGTGGATTGAATTGTGTCCCCCCAAAACTCACTGAAGCTTGAATTGTGTCCCCCCAAAACTCACTGAAGCTTGAATTGTGTCCCCCAAGTTTTATGTAGTAGAAATTTAGCTCCCACTGTGACTGTTAAGAGGGTGGGAAATCCTATCATGGTAATTGAAAGATGGAGCCTTGAAGAAGTGATTGGATTTCAGGACCCTGCTGTAATGAATGGATTAAAAATGGTGGTCAGGGGTGTGGCTCTGAGAAGAAGTGATTGGATTTCAGGACCCTGCTGTAATGAATGGATTAAAAATGGTGGTCAGGGCTGTGGCTCTGAGAGCTTTAAAAGAAGAGGAGAGTCTGTCTTTCTCTCTCTCTGCTCTCTCTGCTTCCACCATCTTGCAATGTGAGATCCCTGGGTCACTGTTGCCACCACAAGATGGACTTTGGACTTCTCAGCCTCAGAAACTGTAAGCAATTAATTTTGTTTTCTTTATAAATCACCCAGTTCCAAGTATTTTGTTATAAGTAACAAGAATGTACTAATACAGTTTCCAAACTGCAAACCCCTTAAAAACATTCTGATTTGTGTTCATCTTTCTGGGCTTCCCTATGTCTATACCAGAGTCTTACACATAAAACTAATTCAATCTATTCTTCAAGTGTGACCTCACCTCACACCAGGAAGCTTCAAAATGCCTCTTATACAGGAGATTGGCCAAGGCATTGAACAGCTAAACATTCAAAAATAATGTGCATTTCCCAATTTTTGTTAAAGAATTAGGACAACAGATTAAATTATTTGCAACGATGTATTTTTCTTTATAAATGTTTAACTTCAATGACTGCTCTAACCTATCAATATTAGAAACTAAATAAGATAACTTACTTAGCCTCAAGGCATTCTATAGAGACCATAATGCTCCAAAGGAACTTTGCCAGATGAATAGATGCGGGTAGCTCGACCTCATCTCACAGGCCTTAAGGAACCTCTGTCTCCTCAAGCTGGTGTATCAAGAGCTCTGGATTAAAAACTTAGATAAATGAGCCATTCTATTTATGAACCACACAGGTAAATGGAGACTAGAATATCTGCCTAGCTGAAGAGATTTGTTGTGAGAATGAAATGATATGAGGAGAAGGTGTTTTCAGAACCCAAAATTCCAGGTTTGGGTACCTGATGTGCAGCTAAAGCCAGAACAGTGAAAACACCAATGTTTAGAGTACTGGGCGGGAAGTTAACAGCTATCAGCAAGCAAAAGTACAACACTCAGATTGTTAATTTTCGGCCACAATTAAATTTTATTTTATTTAATTTTTATTGGTTATGAATATTCATGAGATACAACGCTGATTGTCCCCCCTCATGCCCTAGATGTGAAGGCCAAAACTATTGAAATTTCAGAGAGCTTGTTGGCTTCAAAGGTGCTTTGCAAATGTAAAGGAGCATATAATGGAGAGGAACATTATTTATATATCAGATTGTGTTCATTAATGTGAGTTTGTTTGTGTGCCTGAAGCACTTTACATCCTTATTCAACTTAATCATCACCAAAAACTAATGAGGTAATATTTCCATGCTACAGAAGAGGAAACCGAGGCTCAAAAAGTAGTCTCTTATGCTCTTTCAATTGATAAATAGTAGGGCCAAGATTCACCTAGCACTTTCTGATTCCAAAGCCCAACAACTGCTAAATAATTTTATTTCCTTTCCACCAATTCACACACAGAAGTTAAAGAAAAGCTCCTGAAAGCATCACCTAACTTTAAGAAAAGCAAAAAATCTAGTACACTCACGTGTCTAATTCTCACCCCAAGTCATGAACCCATAAGACACAATGCATTGCTTATTGGTCCCCTCCAAACAATGAGTCCTCTGTCATGCTGAGATGAGGGAGTCAGGAACCATGAAGGGAATGGACATGTTGAGTAACAAGGTGCCAAATTACAAATCCACTTTTTTATTATGAACACATCCCCTTTAACACCTTTTCATCCCACACTCTCAAAAGTGTAGGGTTGAGGAAGAAATTAATTAAAATAAGCCATCACTCCTGCCCACTGATACAATACTTCTCATTAACTGCAGGCTACATATATATGTCCCTATCAAAAATTGAAATGAGAGGCTGTTTCTTCCCTGGAGAAGGTGAAAGGACAGGTCTTGCTCTATCGCTTTTATGAGATACCCACACAATTGCAAGGGAATTTTATTTTCTAATCAGAAAATGAATTCCTTGAAATGAGATCATCTCTTCTTTATGCTGAGATACCTATCATATTTGCACATGAACGAACACACACACACACACACACACACACACACACACACTCAACCTTACTTGGACTTTGGAAACAGATAATGTATTGAAAGGCTGGCAGGCTCTATCTCCCAAAACTCGAATAGAAAGGAGTCAGCCTTTACCATATAGTACAGTATTTTCTGAGTTTAAATTCTCAAATACCTTCAGCCAATTACTTCACTTTAACCTGCAGTTGCCACATATATAAAATGAAGATAAATGTGTCTTGCCATGGGTTAGTTGTATAGATTCGATTCAGTAAGATAATGCATATAAAAACTTTTAGCTCAGTGCTTTGCATATAATGAGTGCTCAGCACAGGTTTTGTAAAGTATGCAAATTCCAAGGACACAAGCTTGCTAATAGACATAACTGGCACATGCTCCTTAAGTCAATGGAATCTTCCAAATACAGCAATACAGCATAGAAACACTTGGTATTGACGTTTTCTATCCATTTATTTCCACAGTCCAAGTCACTCCTGAGCTAGCTTTCGGTTAAGTTACCAGTGAGCAAGTTTGACATTGAGGATTTCCCATATCCATTTCTATATCTTCTCTTACCTCTTCGGGGTCTCCTTCAAGGTAAACACCCTTTGCTTCACCGTAATAACTTCGTATAGCATACATTATACGAAGTTATACGAGATCATGGAGGCAAAAGGAGATACATAGCCAAACTTAGGCTACAGAGAGCTGTCCACCACAGCTTCCAGAGAATTGCAAAAGGCATTAAATTTAAATGCACATTAAATTACCTGAAGCCTAGACCTAATTTTTGTATATTTGTTTCAATTGCATTTGATATTTTTTTATGATCTCAATTGCTACAATTCATCAGTGTATAGGGATGATGCCCCCAAAGAAATGTGGCTTGAAATCAAGAATAATAAAGATTATGTGCTCTGAGTATATATTTGGAGGGCAATTGATCAGCCATTATTCCATTCAGGAAGCTCAAAAGTGGAGAATTAGAAAAAGCCCACCTAGCCACTTACAACCAGGAAGAAAGATGCTGTGGAAAAAGAACTGACCTTGACTCCAAGCTCTGCTGTTGAAGCTTTTCATGATGTTAGATAAGTCACAGTCCCTCTATTAAATTCAATGTAGGTGGCATTTTGCAAACTGTTTAATGGTGCCAAGTCTTTGCACACACTTTTCCCTCTGTGAAGAACCCCCTCTTCCCTTGCCCCCAGGATGCACTTGGTAAACCCTCTTCCTTCAAGTTTCAGCTCAAGTACCTCCTCACTAGATATTCACTGGCCTCTTCAGGTAGAGCTGATAGTAAATTCTCCTAAATAATTATGAGGAACATTTACTAATATCATGCATGTTAAAAGCATAACAGTGGGTTTCATTTCTCACAAAATATTGTAATTATTTGCCTACCAGTCAGTCATCCTTATCAGACTGATGTAGACAATAACTACAAAAGAAAGGGTTTTAGTTGTGCTTAATAGAATAGGGAAAAGTACATACTCTCTGTTCTCAGAAACAGAAGTCTTCCTACAAATATTAAATATGAGAGAAATTGCATTTCTATACATAAGAATAAGGTATGATTCCTGTCCTCAAAGACTGAATTTTCTTGATTGACCAGTTTGAGGTGGAGAACAGATTCTACTCCTTAGTATCTGTAAGTTAAATTGAAAACACCAGTCCTGAAACTACAGAACTGCACTGTCCAGGACAGTAGCCACTAGCCACATGTGTCTATTTACATTTGAATTTAAATCAATTAAAATGAAATAAAAGTAAAATTTATTTTCTCAGTTATACTAGCCACCTTTTAATTCCTTGATGGTCACATGTAACTGATGGCTACTATATTGGACAATAGAGATATTCAATATTTCCAGCATCACAGAAAGTTCTATTGGAAGTACTTATTTAGAACTGTTAATAATTTGATAAAAAGAATCTAAACCTAAGAGTAACAGTACCACCTTTTAATTCCTTGATGGTCACATGTAACTGATGGCTACTATATTGGACAATAGAGATGTTCAATATTTCCAGCATCACAGAAAGTTCTATTGGAAGTACTTATTTAGAACTGTTAATAATTTGATAAAAAGAATCTAAACCTAAGAGTAACAGTAACGAACGGACCCTTGAGAGATTGCCATGACTGGTACTAGGCTCCTGACCCCATGGTGACCACTGGTCATTGCCTATGTTCAGAACTGGAAAAAAGAGACATCCTGGCAGGGACGACTATGTGAAAAGCACTCTTTTTATGAGCCAGGCCAATGTGGTTGATTATAGGAGGTTCAAGTCTCTCTTATACATATTTTAAATTTAAAATACTTTAATTTTAAATTATTAAAATAATAATGACTAATTCAAAATATTTGTCAATATTTATCAAAAGTTTGAATTCTATTCTGTCCTCCACCCTCCATGGCAACTTATTCATTGTTTGACAATAACTTGTAGGTGGGGAGTTATTCTCTCATTTCTGGAGCATGAGTGTCAAAAGACCATTTGGCATAAACTTGGAAAACAAGGACATTACTTGGAAATCTGATAATTACTGAACTTTTGAGCATGGCTGTCTTCAAAGCACAAAGTATAGGAGCAAAAACTACTAGGTTTGAGTGCATGCCTACATACTTTACACATTTTATCTTATGTAATCTTCACAGCGATCCTATAAAATAGGTATTGTTTACTCATTTCACGGGTGCTGAATCTTAGTTACAGAAAGATAATGTTATTTAACAGCATATTTAATTGATAATAAACTTTATCCAAAATATGAAAATAAAGCAATAGGATGGCTGTGTCCTTTCAAAACTGAAGTATTATCTAACAAGCCCACCCAACTATTCCTTAATTCTCTACTAAATGTACCTTTGTATGATTTGCTATTTACCATTCATTAAGGCTCAGACACTGTGTTTCACACTAACTTGTGGATGTTTGTCTGGTAGAAATGCTAGTGAGTTTTCACTAACAGAAAAGATAACCCCAAATGTAATGCTCTGTAGAACACTATGAGCTATGTGTTAACTTGCAAACTTATTTTTGGCATGCCTTTCCTCACAGGCTACATAAATCTCTGTTCCTCAAGTACTCTTTGAACCAGCTTTACCACCCTGCTGGTTTCCACATTAATGAATTAAGTCATCTCTGACCCATGCTCTCTATATATTTCTATGACAGTCATGTTTTTAACTTTTTGAAAATTATTCTATGACCCAGTTTACACATGGCAAAAGCTAGATTCGATCAATTACTGTTCTGATACAAAACTTGTGCTATTTCAGTATTCCATGAAGCCTAAGATTCATTCTGGATTTATTTACTCAAGTCAATTTGTGGTATATTAAAACAAGATTAAGCAGATACATTTCATATGGCGGTCATTGTGGCACTGAGCCAGGCCTAACTTATCCTTAAGAGAATTCTGAGAACACACGACAGCAAGTTTTTATTTGTAGAAAATCTTTTTTAGAAAAATAAATGACTGAAAACTGTGTGGTCATAGAAACACACAATTCTGTAGCAGACAGGGATCTTAGATATCTTCTAATTCAATCCCTTATGTTTAAGATAAGGAAGTTTTCTAGGGAGTGAACTTCCCTGCCAGTGGTCACAAAATAAGCTGGAATTGGCCAAGCAAACACCCTCCTGCCCCTTTGATGTTATTTCATACTGCTTCTAACCATGGAGATCTAGGATCTACAGCCAATAAAAGCAATTTTTTTAAAACCAGAGGAGGACAAATAGCACTGGGTGGCATTTCTGGATTTATCTGCACCTAGAAAGAACAGTAGGGATATAATGAGTCAGCCATAGGCAGCCAGAGCCTGGAGTGTGGAGGAAGTGAGGAAAACAGAAGAGAACCCTTGACACTGGGCACTGGATAGGCAGCTCGTCGATACCCTTCCACTTTAGTCATGGAGCACATTGTGAATAGTGGCACAGATCATAAGATCCTGACAAAGCCTCAGTTTTTTTAATTTGAAAAGTGCCTGATGGGCTTTGTATGAGTTTTAAGTGAAAGAATGTGTTACTGTACTTATTACAGTGCTAAGCAGTAGTGGTTATCATTGTTTTTAAAAGTAATTATTTTCATTTAATTACAAACACTATCACTACTGCAATGGGTCCGACCTTGCTGTGTCTGCTCCAAACACTTCATCTCCTAACTCCTTCCAGCGAAACCAAAGTGTGTTACTTGTTGAGGAACTCTGCTCTGGCCTCTGCATGTCCAGTTATGTTGGTCTGGCTTTGGAGGAAGCTGATTTCTAGGAAGTCAGCCCTTTCCTCAGGGAACCATGACAGTATGGAAATCTCAAGACAAACAATACAAGAAGCATTATTTCTTTTTATTTGTTTTCTCTGAACTGAAGCATTGTTAACAGGGACCTGCAACTCAGGATAAGGGGCCAACGAGACGGGAACCACTATGTGTCTAAGAGAACTCTTAACGTTAACTCAAGGACACAGACCCTACAGACAAATACCTTTGGCAGGTGACAAAGAGAGATTCTTACCCATCAGGGAACATGAGAAATGAGTGTAGTAGTTCAGTTGTGAAAGACATTCAATGAAGGTTATATTAAGTTCTTTATTGAGACAACTTTTCTCCTGTGCTGTACTCACAATTACTGAGAATTTACTTTAGGTTTACTGGTTTACTTATTTTGTTCCTTATCATCTCTATGATGAGAATTTTGAGTTTTGATGCTTCCTTGGAATTGCCCAAGGGACCCAGTCAGTTGTAAAAGGCAGCAAACTCTTTCCTACAACAAAGTGAGGGCACGAGTGGCTTGATCTTCCTGTTAAACCCATCGACAGTAAGTTGTTACCTCAACAAGCTACTTTTTTAAGGCCTAGGGAAACATTCCAGCATCCTGGCCCAGTGGGGTGAATGAGGTTGTGTAGGGAGGCTAGGGACGGAGGGATCTGTAAAGAGAGGTTGCAGAATGGGTCTGGTTTTTGGCTGATTGGGTGAAGGGCTAATTCATTCAATTCAGACGTGCAAAGTATGAAGGAATTCATGTTTTTTTCCCTGAGAATGAAAAATCACATGTGAAGAAGCAGCCTTTGAGACTGACTAAAACATTGTGTGTGGTCATTTGGCTGGACATATAGAGGGGATAAGGGGTATTGAGCATATAAAGTTCATCATCTGTATGTTTTTAGTCAGAGGTCCTAAAAAGGCTTGAGAAGGGCAAGGTGGAAGGACATGAAGATTATGGGGCTTTGGAGGCAGGCTGTGTTCCAGCCCTGCCACTTGCCAGCTCTGTGTCACTGAGCACATAATTTTCCCCTTGTCAGCTCTAAGACCTTCATTAGTAAAACGGCCTTAGTAATACCCAAGTCAAAGATCAAATTAAAGGATACTTGTGAAAAAGGAAGTTCTATTGGTCTATGGAACTAAAGCGGGTTTCTACTGAAGTTTGAAGAGGATTCGGGGTTATGTTTGTCTGGTGACATTGTCGTCTAAAAGCATCAGCTTTCTATGGGCCCTAGAATGCTAGGCGGTATTAAGGACATTGATCTGCCCCAAAGTAGCAATGTTTACATCCCACATGCTTTCTATTAAAAGACCTCTGTAGTGTGCTGCAAGGATGGTGTATAAAAAACCAGTGAGTGGGCCTTGGCAAAAATATCGTCAGATTGTATTAGGACAGCAGGGATTTTGGTGAGAAGAAAGCTATACTGCTTTACTCATTGTGGAAAAACTTATACTCAGACACTTCAGAAAGTGATGTTTAACCAGGCAATTTTAATGTGAAGTGTTAGAAGGATTTTCCCTCCTGATCACACAATCAGGAGCAGGCCCTAGAATATGAACTGAGGTCCCTCAATATCAAATTCAATTTGTCACCCATTAGAATGGGCTCCTTCCCAAGAAGGGGCATCTCTAATATCCCTGACCCCCATTTTGTTCTAATTTCTGATGGATTTGGCCACAAGAGAGCAGTTAAACTTGTCAACTATAGATAAAGCTGATTTCAGCAGGAGTTGTAGAATTCAGCCTAGAGAAAAACTGAGCTCAGAAGAGAAAAATCCTATTAGGATCATTTTCTTCATTCCTGTATAGCTGAGGCTGGGCCTTCCTGGCAGCACATTTTTAGTGACTTTGTCCAGTTGAGTTTTAAATATCACTCAAGTGATTGGCCCCTTTCTCTTTCTCCTGGGAATTCATTCCACCCTACGAAGGACGATTTCTTCATACATTTTCTTTTATTCAATTTCACCTTCACAAAAAAATAAATGAAAACTTTAGGAAGAAGGGAAGGAAGGAGGGGAGGAAGGAAGGAAGGAAGGAAGGAAGGAAGGAAGGAAGGAAGGAAGGAAGGAAGGAAAT
>NW_007733373.1:59318-74804 GCF_000696425.1 Galeopterus variegatus | reverse complement strand
GAGGGAGGGAGGGAGGGAGGGAAAGAAGTGGTGGGTGTAGATGGGATGTGGAGGGAGGTGGAATTGTTGGCTGATAGGAGAAAGGAGAGGAGGCAGAGAGAGAAAAATACCCTAAAAGACAGGACTAGTTGCTGGGGGAATAGGATGGAGAGGCAAAACACTAAAAGGAAGAACTAGTTGGAAGGTGGTGTGGACATCCCTCAGAATGGATTCAAGGAGGCAGCAGCAGCCCAGAATCAACAGTAAATTCCTTTCCTAATTCCTACCTCTCTCTGAGCCTCAAGACACTGATCTCAAGAACCTCTGTGGATTTAGTCAATTCTACAGTAGTTAACTTCAAATTGATATTTAATCCATTAAAAAATTCATCCATAGCTATCCATATTAACCTGCATAACAAAAGCTTGAAGACCGGCCTAAGGAGAATCGTGTAGGGAGGTGAGGGAGGAAGCAGGACTCTCCCCCAGTCGTGACTCAGACCGGCACCAGCCTCCATACTCCAAGTTCACACCCCCGTGTCTACCCAGTTTTGAACCTTGGGTGCTCCAAGTGGCGAATGTCTGAGGGACTTAACAAGAGGGTAGAGAAGCAGTTCACCAGGGTCTCTACAATCTGCAGAGCCAGACTCTTCCCCACCCTACCTGTCGGGGTCATCAAGTGTAGAGTTCCCAGATGGCTGCAATATACATAAATAAACTTTTAGGGTTCTGTTGTAAAAAAGAAAGACATCCAAAAATAGATACGGGTGTTTCTTCATACTGGCCAAAAGTGGGTATGGGGATGCTTTAACCAGAATCATGCTCAGACCCACTTAACATGCAATTAATGCCACATTCTCCAGAACCCCACGGCACCTCTAACCACATGACCCTCCTGTTTGACCCCACACTCTCCTCAATGACTATCCTTGTTCTCCACACAAAATTCAAGTCTCAACACCAAACACCAGGCCCTGCTTGACCTGGCCGTCAATTGTCTCTCCGGGTTCATCTCTGGCCGGTCTTCCAGGCATCCTATCCACACACCCGCTTTCATGCCTAGGGAGCCTCTACAGCCTGCAGTTCACTTCGCTTTTACTGCTTCTCTTAAATTAACCTCCTCTATTCCCGATTAAGCCCCACTCACTCTCAGAGCATTGCTTAATGACCCCATCTTCAGGGACAGTTTCTCTGACCACCTCCACACCCAGAATAGGTCAGGCCCCTGTCCTAACCTCTCACAGGACTTTGCCTCCCGACTGGGTATAATTAAACACATAATCACACGGAATGCACATAGATGTGTCCACTCCATTGTACTGTAAACTCCATGGGGACAGAGGCCTTGTCTGCTTTGCTCATCAGGGCCTGCGAGTGACTGTGCACACTGGAAAGCTAGTCCTTTCTGTGTAAGTTACAGCCCGTTCTCAGAAACGGGTCTGTACATAGAAGGGTGTGATGCATCTGGGAATGGCCAGAGAATGACTCCAGGACGCAGAGGCCTGTGGTGGTTGTTCCAGGTGATTAGAAATATTAACAGCTCCTGTTTGAATGGAGAAAGCCAGCCTTTTCCACCTGCAAGCTAGTTTGTTACCAGTTTAGTCACCAAAGCAACCCTCCAAGGGTCTCACATGTCTGGTGGGTTCAAGTTTATTAAATACATGACCAGAGACACATATCTCCACAAAATAATACCCTTCACCTGGGCATTTTATCCATTTTCCAATTACACTTTCCTCAATGTCATAGAATATAATATTTTTCTGATTTGGTTTGTTAATCCACCGAGAAGAGAACACATCCTTGTTTTTCACAGTAGCTAGTGCACTGTTAAGTAATGCTTACAGTAATACTTAAGGATAACAACCACAGCATATGTCTTGGGAAAATTTAAAAGCTCTTAAAGTATCTTTTTATTCTTGCAAAGTAGAGAGCAAACTGTGATATTTAAATCCAAGTTAGACATACATAAGAAGGGTGAAAAGTCTCAGTGTTGGTACACAGATAAGCACAAGTCATCAATTATTCAGCAGCTGTATCATCTAAAGACATAAGTAAAGAGGACTGGTAAATAGAAAGCCAAGTGGTTGCAGGAGCCCCTGAAACTTACGAACAAACTAGCAAATTCAGGCAAAAGAGACAGTCCCAGAGGCCTTACTTGGCCTAACAGGATCTCCAGGATTTGGAGAAATGTTTCATAGTGTTCACTGAGAGGAAGACTTGGGGCCTGGAAAGTGTCTAAGCAGGACCATGAGACCATCATCACTGTATCATGTTAAGGTTAAGTTAGTGAGGAGCTTCCCACACAAGACTTGGCCGGCAGTGGAGACACAAAGATGTGGCACAGAAGCAGAAGATCATGTCCCCAACTTTTCTGTAAGTCCTGAGTAGAAACACAAAGAGGTTAGTAGCAAAAAAGTCCAAAAGACACTACAAAAGTCCAAACTAATCTGCTATGACCCAGACCCACACACCCAAGAGGAGGTGATCAGGAAGGGGGAA
The DNA here is from genome assembly GCF_000696425.1 of Galeopterus variegatus. Classification (NCBI taxonomy): domain Eukaryota; kingdom Metazoa; phylum Chordata; class Mammalia; order Dermoptera; family Cynocephalidae; genus Galeopterus; species Galeopterus variegatus. Next base: position 72,324 of record NW_007733373.1, on the reverse strand, counting down.
AGGGCCAGGACCTCACCTTGTAAGTAAAGTCTTCCTTTACCCCCTCCCCAGGGATCTCCTCTAGCCCTGGCTCCTCCTGCTCTCACTGTTTCACCCACCGGCACTAAAGTCTTGATGTTCCTGGTGGTTATTCTCATGAGAAGATTAAGGAGACTGTGTCCATCTTCTGCCACTGTCTTGGCCACCTCAGTAAATGATACAGCTACGGTTGTTGTAAAAATGGTACTTTTGAAAATGGTCTTGCTCCTCATCTAAGTCACACACGCAGAAATCACTGGGCCCACCCTACCAATCTCTCCTTATATCGTGTGGTCTTAATGCTGACTTCCCAACTAAACATCTCTGCATTTTCGGGCCAGGCTGCTTGTGGCAGATGCCCTCTAGTAGGACATGAAGGAGGCCACAGCATGCTGCTTTTGGAACTAACTATGATGGTGGAATTTTCTTTCCTTTCTCTTTCCTCTGGTTTGAACACTGTATATTGACAATGCAGGTGGCACAGCTTTATTCTTTGCTGCCTGCTTTCACTAGTCTTCTTTTTAGGTCATGTTGTTGGCTTCCTGTTGTGTGTTCTGATGCTGGGCTATGTGGATGGTCTGTGAGGTTTCTTCTGTTTCCTTATTTAAACCTGGGTAGACTCTTCAAAGAAGGTTGTTTTTTAAAGATGTTTGGGACACATGGAATTCTTAAGTTCTTGCTGTTCTCTGAAATATGTCCGTAATTTGATCTGTTCTACTCTCCAGTGATTTAAGACTTCGGTGCATAATCTTGTACCAAGATGAAATGGAAAAGAAAAATCAGATCCTTATTCATTTCCATTATTAAAAATTTAGCAAGAAGACAACCCACGGAAAAATCATGACATCTTTAATTTCAGCTATTAGTTAGAATAAAAGAATGGAAATGGTCTGAAATAGATTCAAATTTTTGTTCTGCTACTACCTAGCCAAATGACCTTAAACAGTCATCTCACCTGTTGAAGTTACAATTTCTTCTTCTATAAAATGAAGGAACTACACTAAATGAACTATCTGAAAGGAATTTTCCAGCTCTAACATTCTATGGAGATGTGGCACACTAATCTCAAAGGCTTTGGGAGAAATGCAGCTGCTTTTGTCCAGTGAGAGATTTGGATATGACTAATATAAAAATCATTTGAAATTAGAAAGTCAAAGGGAATGTCCTTCATTTCCTTCTAGAAAATAGACTCGTGCCTCAGGCCCCATTTGTGATGCTATTGTATGAGTCCAGCAAAAGAGAAAGTGGCAGGTAAGACAAAAAAAAAAAGCTTACTTCATATAGCAAGTATAGAGTAGTTCTAAGCACTTTGCACACGTCATTTTATTATAATACAACACCTCAACCATAGGCATTATTATCTCCATTTAAAGTTGAGAACTGAGGCCCAGAGAAGCAAAGTAAATTGCTTAAGGTTTTCTGACTAGTATTTGTGTATATCCAGATTAAATACAAATCTTTCTAATTCCAGAGCTCTGTTCCTACTCAACCAAAATAAAACCGAACAACTAAACAACAAACAATGCAAGTGATTCTTCAAAGAGTTCTTAATGATGGGCAAGGGCAGGGAAATGTCATCTTATATTTGTGGTATGGAAGAGTCCTGGAGAAGATGGGCTTTTAAGAGCATTTTCCAAGTCTCCATGGTATGCCTGCCTCATTATTACTCAATTACGTATTGTCCAGTGGGATAAATTCATCACCATCATCACATGTAAAATGCGGTATGTGAGTACAGGTGACCCCCATCCTGTAAAATTGCCTTCTTTTGGTGCTTAGCAAATTGCAGATGATATTGACCTTCTGATCTTCAGCACTGAAACAACAAGATTTCAATGAATTTCTTGTTGATGAAAGGAAGAATTTGGAAAAAGTCAAATTCTAAAGTATGGCTGCTGCTATTCTGAGAAAACATTTGCCTTCTTTTGGTGCTTAGCAAATTGCAGATGATATTGACCTTCTGATCTTCAGCACTGAGACAACAAGATTTCAATGAATTTCTTGTTGATGAAAGGAAGAATTTGGAAAAAGTCAAGTTCTAAAGTATGGCTGCTGCTATTCTGTGAAAAAAAAAGATCCTGCCTCTAATACCCAGCAGTTTTACCAGAAAATGCCTTCCAGGTAATATTGACTTCATTGTTCCTACATTTGGTCTGGAAGGGTCAAGGAGAGTACAGTGGGTCTGCACCAGCTAAGCTCCAAAAATCTCCATCATCACCAGAGGAAAAGAGACTTTGAGGGCACTGCATATTTTCCAGTAAGTCTTTGTACATAGTATGATGAATATTCACTGGAGAACTCTCTTGCCCACCTGACGTAAGAAGGTCTGAAGAAGGTTTCTGGTAGGGGTGTACAAAGTGAATGAACTGAGACATCTTTTTCCATCTATCAAGTAGACATACATAAGTAGTAAAAACTACATGCTCATGGTCAGAAAGGTGTATGTTGGTGTCACTGCTTCTGCTAATTGCTTCCTGAAGCACACAACACATGTCCCACCTTCCTCAGTCCTGCTGCCAAGTCCCATAACCTCCGTCTCTACCTCACCTCCTCGTTTCTCCTATTTTGTCATCTACACCAGTGCTTGGAATGTATCATAGGTCATCTTGATCGATTGAATGACCCAGTATCTAAGAAACAGTAACTTTGTTCCTTATGCTAGAACCTGGAAATGTTTCACGTTTGTCTTCTTGAGGAAATTGGTGCCAAGGATTCAGTTAACCTGTCTTCAGGCTGGTCTGGTGGGATGAGCTCAGCGTTCACATACACACAGTCACTGCTACCTGCAAAGGCCACTTAAATCCATAAAGAAAAGACATTTTTGCTTCTGTTAATCAGTGGTTTACTCTTTGTTTTTCACATACACTCAAGAAAAACCTTAAAGTCAATGTGCTGGCTCTGGACCTTGAAAGAATGATACACTGAATGTTAACTGTTTCCTCCTGTTTCAGCTCTGGGACACACATTTTGAGTTCTTTCTGAGTAGTGAAGGAACTATACGCAGAGTCGTTTACCCACTCTTCTTTGGTCTTCTGTCTCATCAGCTGTGTCCGCTAACATGTTGAAAACACAGATTCCCAATGACATAGGGTTTACATACATAAGACTTCATAACTAAGAAAGACCTGAACTAGTCTGGTTTTAGACTGGCTGGAGCTGGAGTTATGGATTGAATGGTGCCCTAATTCATGATTTTGACCTCAGTAACAGTGTTTTTCTGTATTAGTTGGTAACATTGGATTTCTATTAACAGATAATCACTGAGCTAGTTTAAGAAAAAATGGGAATTTATCATTTAGTTATTGTGAAGAATGTGAAGTTGCAGAAACAAAAGAAAGCAGTTGAGCACCTCAGTGATAGGGTCCTTAACGGTAGAGCCCAGATGATGGTATTTAACTATGAAAACAAAGTGAGAACAATTATAATGAGCCTAGCAGCAAGGTCAGAAGAGCATCCAAGGGGGCTTCACCCACAGAGAAATTTTTGGATGGTTTATATAATACAGCATCTCTAAGTAGATCCATATGCTCCAAAAAAATCAAGGATAGATAACTAAATAATCAAGGCTGAGGGAAATTGTACCAATAAAAAGACACATTCCCTTGCCTAATTTCTGGATCTGAGCAAAGTCTCAATCAAACATTTCAAAAACTAGTGGATACATGGTCCTAATTGACATCAATATCTGTGAACCAGGAATCATCATGCCTCACACATTAGAGTAAGCAGCCAGTTAATAAGTGCATGGCCTAGGTCCAGCTCATAGAGAATCCACTCAGTTCAAAGATATACAAGGGATCACTTCCCTGGACCCAAAATTTATTTGTTTATTTTGTTATTTTTTAATTTATTAAAACATAATTGATTATACATATCTGTGAGGTACAATGTTGAATGTCAATACCTATGTGCTATATGAAATGTTTGAATCAGAATAATTAGTATATTCAACATTGCACAATGTAATCATTTTTTGTTGCCCTTTGCCAATTTCTCACTAACCCCCTCCCCTACTCCTACCCCTTTCCCACCTCTGGTGGCCACAGTTCTATTCTCTCCTTTTGAAAGTTTAATGTATTATTGTGATTGCTGTATCTTTCTTTCTTTTTTTAATTAATTAATTAATTTATTTTTTAGCTCCCACTTATGAATGAGGACATGTAGTATTTCTCTTTCTGTGCCTGGCTTATTTCACTTAACATAATTTTCTTTAATTTCATCTATGTTGCTACGAATGGTAGAATTTTATTCTTTTTTATGGCAGAGTAGTATTCCATTGTGTATATATACCACATTTTCCTTACCCAGTCATCCATTGATGGACACTTATGTTGGTTCCAACTCTTGACTGTTGTAAATAGAGCTGCAATAAACATGTGAGTGCAGATATCCCTTTGAAATGATAATTTCCATTCCTTTGGGTATTTACCCAGCAGCAGGATTGTCGGATCATAGTTCTTTCTGTGGTTGTAATTGGAACATACATACTTGCCAATTGGTGAAACCCCCATCCTAATTCCTTGGCCTATCAGATAAGAGCTATCACAGTGTAGAAAACCTCGGAAACTGCTCTGTTGGGGAGAATAGCAGAGATTAGTGCCACCCTTACAGACCCAAATAGTGAAGAGGTGATGGTTCTCATCATGTCCCCATTTAATTTACCAGTCTGGTCACTGGAAAACTCAGCTGGAACCTAGAGAAGGGTAGTGGATTCATACAAATGCAGTCTAGTAAAAGCACCGATTGCAGCTGCTGTGTCAAATGTGGTTTCTTTGCTTCAGCAAATTAATATGATTTTTAGGTGCATAACATGTGGCCGTTGATCTGGCAAATGCATTCTTTTCCAGCCCCATAAGGAAAAGAAGGTAAGAAACATTTATCATTCACTTGGGCTGACAAGAGTACATATATATAGTCTTGCTCTTCTTTGTGTAGGAACTGCTTACTTAGAACTATAAGGCCCTATATATTTCTGAGATTCTATTATTCAAATATTAGTGTAGGATATTGAGGGAAGATTTTTTGCAAGAGTGGATTTGATCTTAACTTTGCTGTGGGACAAAAGAAAAAATCTACTTGTCTCCTAGATTGGCCACCTCCTACCGATGGTACTCTTGTATTTTGAATCAACAAAAATAAAAGTCACCTGGTACACTAGGAATACAGAAAAAGAACTTCAAAAACATTTAAAGATAGAGTCAAAACATCTTTTTGTTTGTTTTAATTTGATAGTTGTTTATTTTTCTTTTTTGTGTGTCTATATGCCTGATATTCTTTTTTGTCATTTTTCTAATCTGTCTGCTGTCTGCACAAGATACAGGAGGCAAAAAAAATATCTCATAACCTGAAAAAGCACTCTGTGTATTTCCTCTGGTAAAATATATTAGAGTTTCCAGAAGTAAACTGCAGAGATGTTGAGCATAATGATGTGGGAAAGGTCCATCCATCAAACCTCAACTGCTGATTTCTCAAAGAATTTGGAACCACATAGTTGGAATTTTCTCTTTATGCCAAAGTCTGTACTACTAAGCATCTTGAAAGAGACTTTACAGGCAGTATCCCTGTAGATTTATTGTTTGCATGCAAGAACATCAATCTCTTTAAATGTTGGGCAGAGAGAACACAGGTTGTGAATTAGGTGTGCCAGCTTGTCCAGAAACATGGCAAAGATAAAGAATCAAATGCCAAATGTGCTCTTCTGTGGAAACCCATTTTGTAATATTATGTTTCTTGTCAGCAAGTGAGCTTCGAATTTCCATGCTGCAAATAGTTATGTTAGAAAAAAAGGGTTTCATTTCTCTCTTTCCACTTTTAAATTACTTACACAAACAAAAAGACATATCTTTAAGCAAAGTAGAAAGTTAACAATAAACTGGAAAAAATTTTGAAAGACAGGAGAAGAGACAGTTATCCCAGCCTCAAAACATGAGTAATTCTGCATATCAATAAGAAAAACTGAAAACTAAGACAGATGTATATTCAAGATATGTTCAAAAGTTGTGAACATACAAATCACAAATAAACAAATGCTGAGCCCAGAAATAATATGTTATATACATTTAAAGACAAAAATTTATGTATTTTGTTATCAAAACTGACCTTAAATTTCTTTTTCTAATGATAATACAGTGTGCGAGTTCTCTAATACGTCTCTGAAAGAGCTACAAGTGGGTGCAATCTTTCTGGAAAGCAATTTGTTGATATGTGAAAATTTTCTTATAAATATATATATTACTTAGCCTAGCATCCCCCTTGTAGGAATCTAAGGACACTCTCAGAGACACACTTGAAGTTTATTCCATTAAGACAGGAATTAAATCATTATTTATAATTTTATTCAAATGTCCCAAATGTTGACCAATTGATTATGTAAACAATGGTACATTCCTACTATGGACTTCTAAAGAATTATTAAAATTACTTGTATTAAAACTTAAAGCACAGGAGAAAGTGCCCAATATAACATGTAATAAAAATGTCTAAATAGAATTATAAAATCAAAATAAATTATTTTGTTAAAAAGCCGGTCAGCTAACTCAAAAATATATATACTATTTTATGTCATTATTATCTACTTTTATATGAGCATGTATGAAGAACCAGAAGGGTCTACAAGAGAATGTATTTATTCTTTTCTGATGGAATGTTGGTGATTTTTATTTTTATCTGAGTACTTTTATTGTTCAGTTTGCAAATATTGTGTACTTAATATCTATTACTTTAATGATCATACACTAGCAATAAACATTGTTTTAAAATAAAAGTAAAGTTCTCTCCTGGCGATATTTCCTGTCTCATGTTTCCCATTCTTTCTGACTTTCATCAAGGCAAAAGCCAAAAAGAGAAAACACCATAATTTGGCTTGGGATACATAGATGTGTCTACCATAACCCATCTCCAAGTTTTTGTGGGTGATATTGTCTTATCAACCACAAGAGGTCAAACTCTAGAGTCAAGAGGGCTGATTAGGAACAAGAGTTAAATATTCTGATGAGAGCCTAATGCCTTGGTCTATCTTTTAAGGCTTGAATAAATCTGCCCCCCCACCCCTTCCCAAAGCTGCCTAGCCAGCTTGTCTATCAGGATCCCTCAATGCCCATCTCACAGACAGAGCCATGAGGAGCATCTCAAGGAGATACAGATGTTCAAGATACAAGGAACCACATGATGCTTTGACATCTAAAGACAAAGCCACTTAGACAAGCAGTGACACATTCAGATGGATTTAGATCCTGATAAGGGTGCCTACTCATACTCACCTGTGGAAATGGAGAAACCTATAAGAGTATAGCTTCTGTAACAACTTGGACCTAAATTATCAGGAGCAGTAGATATTTCCAATACGTTTGTTGCCTCTGACACAGATCTTGCCACAGAACACATAAAATGTTACTCACACTTTTTAGGGAGGAAGAATGCATCCCATCTCCATGATGTATATTGACAAAACCTACACTTAGAAATATTGGAAGTACCAAGAACTAGCACCTCCAAGGACAGCATCACCATTGACACCCAAGTACTTATGTCCTGGAATATGCTTCTAATCAACTGAAATCTTCCAGGCTCCCAGATTAAATGCTGCCTCAGAAATTTTTATTTTTACTGAAGCATAATTGTTTATACATATTTTGGGGGTACAACACCTGTATATAAGATGTGTTGATCAAATCAATATTATTAGCATGGTCATTATTAAAAATCTTAATTATTCTTTATGCCATTTACCCTATCACTCCCCACTCCCACCTCCCACCCACTTCCCACTCTCCCATTTCCAGTAACCATAGATTTGTTCTCCCCTTCTAAAAGATCAACACATTATTGTCGTCTTTTCTTTCTTTCTCTCTCTTTCTTTCTTTTCTTTCTTTCTTTCTTTCTTTCTTTCTTTCTTTCTTTCTTTCTTTCTTTAATATATCTATCTATCTTTCTTTTATAGCACCCTGTTATGAGTGAAAACATGTGGTATTTCTGTTTCTGTGTCTGGCTTGTTTCACTTAACAATATTTTCCAAGCTCATCCATGTTGCTGCAAATGGCAGAATTTCATTCATTTTATGGCTGAGTAGTATTCTGTTGTGTATATATACCACATTTTCCATATCCAGTCATCTGCTGATGGGCATTTACATTGGTTCCATATTTTAGCTATTGTGAACAGAGCTGCAATGAACATGGGAGTGCAAGTATCCCTTTGGCATGATGACTTCCATTACTTTGGGTATATACCCAGTTAGTAGGATTGCTAGACATATGGCAGTTCTGTCTGTAGTTGTTTCAGAAAACTCCATACTGTTTTCCATAAAGGCTGTACTATTTTATGGTCCCACCAACAGTGTGGGAGTGTTCCCCTTTCTCCACATCCTCGCTAATATTTGTTATTCACATTTTTTTTAACACTGGTCATTCTAATTTGGGTAAAATGATATTTCAATCTGGTTTTGGTTTGCATGTCCCTGATGATTAGTGATGTTGCGCACTTTTTTTTTTTTCCTTTTTGTCTTTTTTCGTGACCAACAACGGATCGCAACCCTCAGTGTCATGCCCGTACCGGACCAGAACCGGCCACGGGATCGCAACCCTCGGTGTTGCCCCTGCCCCTCGCTCAGCCACTGAGCGGCCGGTCTGTATGTGGGATCCGAACCCTTGGCGGGAGCGCCACCGTGCTTCCCAAGCGGTGCACTATAGCAGTGCGCCACCGGGCCGGCCCGATGTTGAGCACTTTTACATGTGTCTGTTGGCCATTTGTATGTCTTCCTTTGACAAATGTCAGTTCAGCTCCTTTGCCCATTTGTTAATTGGAATATTTGATTTTTTTACTGTGAAGTTTTTTGAGTTCCTTATATATTCTGGATATTAATCCCTTGTCAGATGTGTAGTTTGCAAATAATTTCTCCCATTCCGTAGGTTGTCTGTCCACTCTATTGACTGTTTCTTTTGCTTTGAATAAGCTTTTTAGTTTGATATAATCTCATTTTTTTTTCTTTTGTTGCTTGTGCTTTTGGGGTCTTATTCATAAAGGCTTTGCCCAGTCCTACTTCCTGAAGTGTTTCCCCTAGTTTTTCTTTTATTAAATTATGATTTTGGGTCTCCTACTTAAGTCTTCAATCCAGCTTGAGTTGATTTTGGTATATGATGAGAAGTATAGGTCTAATTTCATTCTTCTGATGTCCAATTTTCCCAGCACCATTTATTAAAGAGGCAGTATTTTCCACACTGTACGGTCTTGGTGACTTTGTCAAAGATCAGTTAGCTGTAAGTATGTAGGTTGATTTCTGGGTTTTCTATTCTGTTCCATTGGTCCATGTGTTGGTTTTTATGCCAGTACCATGCTAATTTGGTTACAATTTCTTTGTATAATTTGAAGTCGGGTAGTGTCATGTCTCCAGGTTTTTTTTTCATTTGTTTTTTGTTTTTTGCTCAGGATTGCTTTGGCTATTCAGGGTCTTCTGTTGTTCCATATGAATGTTAGGATTGCTTTTTCTATTTCCATGAAGAATGTCATTGGTATTTTGATGGGAATTTCATTGAATCTGTAGATCGCTTTGGGAAGTATACACATTTTCACAGTATTAATTCTTCCAATCCAAGAGCATGGAATGTTTTTGCACCTATTGGTGTACTCTTTAATTTCTTTCAGTAATATTTTGTAGTTCTCACTGTAGAGATCTTTCACCTCCTCAGTTAAATTGATTCCTAGGTTTTTTGTTTTTTGGGTTTTTTTGGGGGGTGGCGATTATTATAAATGGCTTTGCTTTCTTGATTTCTTTCTCTGCTAGTTCTTTAATGGAGTATAAAACGCTACTAATTTGGGGGTGCTGCTTTTGTATTCTACAAAATTACTGAAATTATTAATTAGCATTAAGAGTTTTTTCATAGACTCTTTCAGTTTTTCTATATATGGGACCATGTATTTACAAACAAGGACAGTTTGACTTTGTCCTTTCCAACCCGGATGCCCTATATTTCTCTCTTGCCTGATTTCCCTGGCTAGTACCACCAATACTATATTAAATAGGAGTGTTGAGAGTGAGCATCCTTGTCTTCTTCCTATTGAGTAAAGGAAATCTTTCAGCTTTGGAATGGAAAAATCCATTCAGGATGATATTGGCAGTGCATTTGTTGTATATGGCTTTTATTGTGTTAAGATACTTTCCTTCTACACCTATTTTGCTGAGGGCCTTTGCAATGAAGAGATGTTGAATTTTGTCAAATGCTTTTACTGCAACTTTCAAAATTATCATATGGTTTTTGTCCTTGATTTTGTTGATGTGGTATATCACACTTATTGTTTTGCATATGTTGAACCATCCTTGCATCCCTAGGATGATTCCCACTTGATCATGGTGTATAAATTTTTGATGTGTTGCTGTATTCTGATTGCTAATATTTTGTTGAGGATGGTTGCATCTATGTTCATCAAGGATATTGGCCTGTAGTTTTCTTTTTCTGTTGTATCTTTTTCTGGTTTTAGTGACAGAGTGATGCTGGCCTCATAGAATAGGTTTGGGAGATTGGCCTCTGTTTCAATTTTTTGCAATATTTTGAAGATAACTGATATTAATTATTCATTAAAGATTTGGTAGAATTCAGCAGTAAAGCCATCTAGTCCCAGACTATTCTTTGTTGGGAGACTGCTGATTAATGCTTCAATCTCATTGCTTGTTATTGGTCTGTTCAGTTTTTCTATTTCTTCTTGGTTCAGTCTTGGGAATTTGTATGATCTATCCAGAAAGAAGACATAATAATCATAAGTACCTATGCACACAACACCAGAGCACCCAGACATATAAAGCAAACACTATCAGACTTAAAGAAAGAGATAGACCCCAATACGATAATAGTGGGGGACATGAACACCCCTCTCTCAGCATTGGACAGATCATCTAGGCAACAAATCAACAGAGAAACACAGGATTCAAACTAAACCTAAGACCAATTGGACCTGGCAGATATCTACAGAACATTTCACTGAACAATTACAGAATATACCTTCTTCTCAGCACATGAAACATTCTCCAGGACAGAACATGTTAAGTCACAAATCAAGTATCAGCATATTTTAAAAAATCAAAATCATTTCAAGTATCTTTTCAGACCAAAACAGATTAAAGCTGGAAATCAATAACAAGTGAAACTCTGGAAACTATTCAAACACATGGAAACTAAACAACAGGCTCTTGAATGACCAAGAAGGGTCTAAGAAGAAATTAAACAGGAGATCAAAAAATTCCTTGAAACTAAAGAAAATAAACACACATCATACCAAAACCTGTGGGATACTGCAAAAGCAGTATTAGGAGGGAAGTTTATTGAAATAAATGTTTACTTCAAAAAGAACTAGAAAAACAAGAACAATCCAATCCTAAAAGTAGTAGATGGAAAGAAAGAATTAAGATCAGAGCAGAACTAAATGAAATAGAGAACAAAAAAGTGATATAAAAGATCAATGAAACAAAAAGTTGGTTTTTTGAGAAGATAAGATAAACAAACCATTAGCTAGGTTAACAAAAAAAATTAAAGAAAAAAAAGAGAAACCCAAATAACAAAAATCAGAAATGAAAAAGGAGACATTACAACCAATACCACAAAAAATACAATCATTAGATGCTATTATAAACAACTATATGCCAATAAATATGAAAACCTGGAGGAAATGCCTCAGGATTTTAAGAGTAACAGGACAGGGCTGGCCAAGTGTGGGAAGACTGGGAGTTGAAGGAGCTGTCAGGTATCTGGTAGATAATACAAGCATGTAATAAAAATAGAGACCATAAGTAGCACCTAAGAAGGCAACTAGCTCTAGAGCACTGAGACAAGCTAAGGAGGAAGGCACAGGTTAATCCTGGTAATCTAAGCAAAAGGGCCCAAAGCCTGGGGATAAGCACCTCAGAAGAAAGCCCCACCAAACCAACCCAGGACACTTGGGGCAAACTGGGGGCCATAATCACAGGCAGTGGAGCTAAACTTGCTAGGTAGAATGGCCTGTACTTAATGACAAGCAGTCAGGTATCTGTGAGAGAAACTATCCAGACTGGAATAAGGCAGAAATGCTGGTCACCAGATGGTCCTCACACAGAGAAGAACTTGGGTGAGACATGCAGGTGGCAAGCATTTTTATAATGCTTGGGGTTTCTTAGACTCCAGAAAGTCAGACACTCCAGTTCAATCCAGACATCACCACCAGTGCTCAGACCTACAGGGAACCGATAAAAGTATATAGATCTGCTTCTAATAAGAGTGATGATGAAATGCGGGAGCATTTGTGCTGATGCCAAGCATGCCCAGAGACTAACAGTCCAGCCTGGGGAAGAGCAACCTTCATGCTTTTGGTCAAAGATAGTCTGCCTTAAGTCAATCGCCCTTTCTGCTCTAGCCAAAAAAAAAGAATAACAACTGCATCTTAAAGTCTGCCTGTACTGTGCATTACCAAGGGCTGCTGCTCTTTTGTTCTGAGCTAGACAACCTTCACGTTCCTTGTACTCACTGCTCTTATTTATGTTTTGCAGCACATTTACACATGAGAAAGAAGAGCTGTCCCTCCTCTTGAAAATAGTGAATATGAAATATCTCTAATCAAGGGGACTCCTGGCTAATGAGTTCCACATGCAACAAATAATTAGTTCCCATTGCTACTCACAGGAGTAAATAGCAGTCCTCATTTTCTGGCTTACATGAACAGGAGACCTGGTCATTTAAGAATGACAAGTCATTTTATTTCAGAATCATATTTTAATCTGAAAAGCACAAAAGAAAGTTTAAATGAGAACAAAATATAGTACCACATGAGCCATCCCTGACAATGTCATTGTAATAAACACTCATATAGGTTGGAAGCATCCTACTGTGAGATATGGAGAACAAGGTTCCCTTCCCACCTCTTTCACATACAAATTGTGTGACCTTATTGTTTAATTCATTGAGGCTTCAACTTTTTTTTTTTTTTTTTGTTTTTTTGTCTTTTTCCGTGTCCGGCAACGGATCGCAAC
>NW_007733373.1:996-58882 GCF_000696425.1 Galeopterus variegatus | reverse complement strand
GTGGGGGCGCCGTCCCCTCGGGCGGGAGCGCCGCCGCGCTTCCCAAGCGGCACACTATCCAGTGCGCCACCGGGCCGGCCCCTAGGCTTCAACTTTAAAAACTGAAAGTGTTAAATATAACAATCTTTATATGTAACAATTCTATCCTCCTTTAATAAGCTATTAGCCTATAAAAATATAAGTTAGCACACGTGTGTATATTACTAAAGCATTTATATGTGTGTAGATAATGATGTTAGTAATGTGTAACGTCAAGCAGCCTTTTATTGTTATCTTGGATGCTGTAATAAGTATTCAGTGCAGGAGGAATACTGTTGCTGCTGTAAATTTCTGGTTCTCTGTATGCATTTAATGATGAGGGACATCTTCGGTAGAATGACTCAGATGATATGTATGACACATTAATCCCTGTTTAGTTCAATGGCAAGTACATTTCTGTCATTACCATTATACAGACTGTCAAAGTCTGCTTTATGCTACCCATAGCTCTTTGGAAACGTGTTATTCAGCAAGCCCTCTTCTCCCTCTTCCCCTGATCAATTTCAGGACTGATTAGTTGTGCAAGTTTGGTAAATCTCTTTATCTTCTCTATGCCTTTGTTTTTGCTCAAGTGAAATAGTAAGTTTGAGTGAAACCTGTATCTCATAAGAAATAGTGTAAGAACAAAAAATTTTTAAAGTTTCAGTGAACGACGATGTTCAGAAAATGCTGCAAACTTAATCCCCTCCCAGAGACGCATCATCGCATTAACATTCTGAGAACGCTGCAGAAAAAAAAAAAAAAAAAAAAAAAAAAAAAAAAAAAAAACCTGTCTAATTTTAATTCACCCAGCTTGTCCCAGAAACAACTGACCATGAATCCTTTGTTTCTGAGTAGAAGCAATTAATAATGGTACTCATAAGTAATAATCCCTGGACTCACTTTGGGAAACCCCCAAGCATGATTTTCTCCCAGATGTCTTTTTAGCTTAAATATTTTACAAAATCTTGCAGAGAGATCTTTACATGAATTAGAAACATGGTGAGGATGCAGCATAAGACTTCCTAATTTGTGACTCAGAATTCATAAATCCTGATTCTGATGTGTTCCCCTAATCCCTCTGCCATAATCCCATCACAGGATAAAACTGAGGTGACATAGTATATAATCTAATTCCCTACTCTGCACACACACACACGCACACGCACACACATAAGAATTAGTAGAACCTGTCCTGTTTACTTTATGAAGATGTTATATAATTTTTAAAGGAAACAATATATGAAAAATATTGAAGGAAGTTAATACCCTCAGAAAGTTAATAGCTTCTTAGAAAAAATGAATATTAAGAAAGGGACTAATTTTAAAGTCTGTAAAAAGTATGAAAATCTGGATGAGGTGAACTTAGTTTGGTTTACTAATTTATGAAATTCTAGAAATTTGAGACCCACTGCAAATCTCAAAAGAGATAGTCTTAGGAGAGGTAAAGATAATCCACCAACGAAATAAATTTATGGACCATCAGGTGCAGTAACTAAAAAAATTAGTTAAAATGGGGTTCAGAGGCATCCATGAACTCAAGATTCCCTTACTTTTGGAAGCCAAAACAGGAAATATCAGAGCTGATAAGGACCTTCAGGATGATCTAGTCTTCCCATAATGTCCCTCAGCAGTCCTGCACAAACTGCTGTCAACAAAGATAACTGAGCCCTCCCCTAATGCATCCCTTAGTTCTCTTGTGAGGGGACTGAAGCTGCTCTGGACCAACCCAATATGTTCTGGTATGTTCTTTGGGTAAAATAGTCACAAAGCTTTTTAGACAAAAGGCATTATAATGACTAATGGATGTTGCCCTGACTTTGTTACACCTCCATGGGGAAAGCTATGACACTAACATTGACAAAGCACATACAACATAGAAGGAAAATCACCCTTTGTGCAGAACTTCAGCTGTTGTAAGAGGTGTTTGAAGCAGCCCAGGCCCGAGTGAGAGCACTTGTCAAGTTTATAGATTTCACTGTATCCACAAAGAAGAGCCAGAAATCCAATGAGTGGATTTA
The DNA here is from genome assembly GCF_000696425.1 of Galeopterus variegatus. NCBI lineage: Eukaryota > Metazoa > Chordata > Mammalia > Dermoptera > Cynocephalidae > Galeopterus > Galeopterus variegatus. The sequence continues at coordinate 56,843 of NW_007733373.1, read as the reverse complement.
TGTCCCATGAACTGTTTTTTTCTCATATCCATGATATACCTCATCTTTTAGCACTTTCCTGGGAATCAGGCTTTTTGTGCACCATTGCTTCAAGCTGCTGTCTTCCTTTTAGATTCCTCTTTTGTCATAGTATTGCCTGAATTTCCTTGTGTCTTGTCTTTCCAACTCAACTATTAGCCCTTGCAGGACACAAACTATGCCTTTTACTTCTCTCGTTTCTCTCATGGCTCCTGGGAGTGAACCTACATGAAGCAGGAACTCAGTAAATTTTTATTGATTAAAAAATAGATCGATACATATATAGATGATCCTAATTTTATTTTTAGATTAATTTTTTCAAGTTGTCATAAATTATTTCAGCCATTCAAAAAGTATAATGACTAATACAAGGAATGACTGTGAAACCACTACAAAGACTCACATATGGAATTCCTGGGAGCCCCTCCCAGCTCACATCCCCATCACTCCTTCTCAGAGGTGACCACTGTATTAAACATGGTGTTCATCATTCCCATGCATCTCTTATACATTTACTAATTATGTATGAGTCCCTAAGTATTTTACAAGATTAGTTTTGCATGTTGGTAAATTTTATAAACTATTATATTCTACTGTATTATTCTGCAAATTGCATTTATAATCAAGAATGTCATGAGGTAAGTTCACATTGATATACATCATTCTAGTTCAGTTATTTTCTTTTTTATTTTATTTTATTATTATTGTTTTAATTTTATTTTATTTTGTCAATATACGATGTGGTTGATTATTGTGGCCATTACCGAAACCTCCCTCCCTCATACCTTTCCCCGTCCCTCCCAACAACCTCATATCTGTTCGCTTGTCGTATCAACTTCAAGGAATTGTGATTGTTGTGTTCAATTATTTTCACTGCGGAATTGTATCCTGCCGCATGCATATGCCATCATTACTCATCCTTCATACATGGATGGAAGTTGGGTATTTTCCCGATTATTTTACTATTTCACCCACAGCTGTAATGAGCATTCTTATCTATGTCTCTGTGCACACATGTCAGTGGATTTTTATAGGGTTTCTCGCTAGAAGAGGAGTTGTAGGGTCATAGAAAATAAATGTTATCTGTTATATAAGAGATCACTCGATCCAAAAGGGCTTTACCAATTTATTCTCCCATAAATCTTCATTTTGAAAACTCCAGGTTTGGGACATCAATTTCTGGGCATTTGGGGACTAACTTCAAGAGAGGACACTCTTTATTGTCAAGCTTGCTGAGGGACTCAAAGCTTGTGAGATACGCTGGTGTCTGTCCAAAGCAAAGGGTTCCAGCCAACCAGGGCATCCCGATCCTCCACTCCAGCTTCATGACACAAGCCACAGTGCTTGCTCAGTGTTCTAAGTATAAGTCTTTTTCTTTCTCACCCTCAGCTGTTAGATCCCTTTTATTTTAAATACAGATGCCCACCATAGTTGAAAGTTGTCTTTAATGGCAAAGAAAAGAGATGCATTTATCTAAAGTGATCTGTGTAAGCAGGAGTGATTGCAATCCCATTCAAATGCTCCTGGTCTCTCTGTGTCCTGATCACATTAACATCCCATTACATTGTGTTGTGGGATTACATTGGTTTGTGCATCCCAGAATAACATGACTGCTGAGTTTAAATATCAGTTTTAACTTACTCTACCTGACTGAAATTGATTAGATATATATTGCTTCAGAATGCAGATATTCAAATAAATCAGTCTGTGTAGCTGCTAGGTCATATCCGGTGGAAACCTGTGATAGGCAATCATTTCCATCAAAAAGACTTGCTGTCCAGAGTAGTCCATCCTGAATTGCTGTGCTATTACTACTGGTATTTCCTTTCAGTCTCACATGGCTATTCACGTCTGACCTCCTTTGGAAACTGCAATTCCCCAAATGAGATGAGCACTCTTAGGAGGTTTTAAATCATTTTTCATGTTCTTTTGCCAATATGTTCATTCTTGGCCTTTTTTCTAAACAATAATTTGAGGTATCTAGAATGTTTTTGATTTGCATGTTTTTATTGTAATGTTCTCTGGAAGAGTAAAATATACTTAGAGAAGTACACTAATAAAAGCATACAGATAATTAGACAACTCCTGTAACCAGAACACAGATCAAGAAACAGAACATTGGGCCGGCCCGGTGGTGCACTGGATAGTGCGCCGCTTGGGAGTGCGGTGGCGCTCCCGCCAAGGGTTCGGGTCCCATGTGGAGACTGGTTCCCACTCACTGGCTGAGCGCGGTGCGGACGCAGCACCGAGGGTTGCGATCCCGTTGCCGGTCCCCGGTGTGGGCGCGACACCGAGGGTTGCGATCCCGTCACCGGTCAGTAAAAAAGACAAAAAGGAAAAAAAAAAAAAGAAAAGAAACAGAACATTGCCAGAGAGACTGGCCAGTTGGCTCAGTTGGTTAGAGCACGAGGCTGTTAACACCAACGTCCAGGGCTCGATCCCTGTGCCAACCAGCTACCAAAAATAAAGAAACAAAGAAACAAAAAGAACATTGCCAGAAACACAGGAGCTGTCCCATGTCCCTGTCCAATCCCCCCAGTCCCCTACCCCAGGGTGACCACTATTTGTTTGCATGTTTCTTTTTAATTAGATGATGCAATGTATCATCTATACTAAACTGGTTCTTTCTACATATGAGTTCAGTAGGGCCCAGAAATCAAAAAACTCACTCAAGGTCACACACAGAGTTAGTGCAAGGAGTAGGACTAGAGCTTGGGCACCTTGATGCCCACACGCACCCCATTCTGCCCATGCCATGCTTCCACTGACTCCATTTTCATATCCCTGAAAAATGGCATGAGTCAGTGACACATTGAGTGATGGCACATTCCTCTCCATCTGGGAAGTCAAGGCTGTCCAGTTTGACTTTTGTCACCCATGGTAGGTTTTCTCAGCATCTCTGTACTCCTAGAACTTTGGAACTTGGTGTCTCTCACACATAGAAAGAATCTCTCTCTCTCTTTGTCTTTCTCTCTATCTCTGCCTCCCTCTCTCTCTTTCTCTCTTTTTTTCTCCTACACACACACACACACACACACACACACACACACACACACACAGGTTTTAGGACTCCCTGGATAAAGGACAGAATTTGGAAAACAAAGCATGGGTTCTTTTTTAACCAGAGTTCATCTGGTGGAAGCACCCAGTTAGCAATATTTCTGTTATGTGAGTCTTCAATCTGAAGAAACATATAGTGATTTAAAAGTCAGGCTCATAATAATTACATAATCTCAAGTGTAGGAACTCTCAGACATGTGCTAAAATGGTTGGGGTATTTTCAAAGCAATTATTTTGATTCCCTGCCTCCAAATCAAAAACCCTTTCCATATCACTAGTCCCTAAATATTGTAGTTAACTGAGGTTTCAGTGTAGTATGGCATAGTTAAAAAGAACTTGAAATTTTGGCTTCAGATAAACACAGGGTTTTAATCCCAGTTTCACATCATAGGAGTCATGTACAGCCTGTGTGACAGCTCAGCTCTCTTAGCTCAGGGCTCTTCATTTGCCAAATGGAGAAAATGAAACTTATCTCACCTCCCCGCGCCCTGCCTTTGAATTAGCACCTTGTAGCTCGTAGGCTGGGTAGAGGCCCAGCAGGAAAGCAAGAAAACCCGAAGTGCACATAGACTCAGCCAAGAAAGTTATTAGTGACTGACTAGAGTGACAAGTTGGCATTCACTCACTTCCCACCTTGGGAACATTTGCCAGCCAGAAAAGGGAGACACTATGAGAGTTCTGAAGTCCGTGCAGACTTCTGTCTGCCACAGGCTCCTGGCTGCCCGGGGGTTTCAGAAGCTCCGGAGAACCCAGGTGTTTCTACCATCTGCTCAAAGTCCTCCCACCTCCAGAAAGAGAGTGATCCCTTGGAGCCTAATGACCCTCCTCTGTAGAGCTGGGCCTTCCCACATCTCATTACCAAAATTAATCTCTCTCCTGTGAGTAGGGCCACAAAATGGGAAGTACATTCATGTGCAGTGAGAAAGTGGAGTCCCAGCTCTGCCACTCGTTCATTGTGTGAACCGGGGAATCTGCTCAGCTTCTCTGAGCCTCAGTCCTCTCATCTGTAAATCCCAGATAAGAGTTTAGGAGGTACAAAATGAGTTATGTAGAAGGATCTAGCACGTAAAAGGTGCTCAGGAACCTACAGTGGTTTCTGGCTACTTACACATTCAGGTCCAAATTCTTCATCTTGCAAGTCACAGGCATCACACATGTGTGCTCTGTCCTGGCTAATGGCTGTTCACTGTCCTTTGGGCACACTTGCCCACCTCTGCCTCACTGCCCAGGGAGGGCATGTTATCTCACTCCCTCCCCATCAATCCAAAGTCCTACCATTTCTTCAAGGCCTTGCCAAGCCTTCCTGATGTATAAAAGCCCAGCCAGAGCCTCCAGCCCCCAGAAGCTTCTCCCTTCTCTGAAGGCTATTTTCAGTTCCATCTGAATAGACACTTATCCATCAGCTAATCATTTCAAGTGTCACCACTTTATCTTCTTCATTGTCCACTTTAGAATGATGGTGACATCATGAGCTACTAGTGAACTCCTCAGAGTGCTTCACACTGTGCTGAGCTCAAGGTTATTACTCAGAGTTAAACTTAATAGCAGATTTATTGACTATGAGTCTAAAAATGCCACAAGCACCAATCACTTCCACAGGTGGATGGTGTCTTTCCGTTCAATCATTCACTCATTTATTCATTACTTCATTTGTTTCCTTCCAGAACGATATATCAAGCCGTGTACTGGGAATAAAGAGTTGGAGGATATAGACACACACCCTGCTTTCACGTCATCCACACTCTAGTGAGAAGTGAGCACGCGTGAAGAGGTGCCCCCGTAACGACCGGTGCCAGCTATTCAGAGGGAGAACACTGCTCCGCACGACTGGAGAAGATCCTTGGAATTTCCTAGGTGGACTGACAGGAAAGAGATGAGAAGAAACAAGAGGGTGAGAAGCATCAGGGGAAGACAGAGGTGCTGTGATCGGGCCTCTTTGTGAGCCATTCTCCCCACAAATCTCTAGAGACATGGCATACTCATGGGTGCTGACAGTGAGTGATCACGGTTTCCATCGATGTCTTGTTGAAACTGAGCCCTGGGGTGAATTTTGCAAAGGGGTGCATGTATTGCAGGACAGTCGGGCCCCATCTTCCTCCCCAACTCTAAAGTCAGGACTTCGGGAAGAGGAACACCCTTCTCTGCTCACTTCAAAATGCCCTGTAGATATTACCCGACGTAGGTGATAACCCTGTGGGGTGACTGGATACCCTCAGGACAAGGAATTAAGAGGTTTAATACAATTTTAGCAGTATCTCAAGGAGCAAGAAGGCTTTCAGGTGAAATCTGTGTCATTCAAGCGGGTGGCAATGAAAGCAAAGAATAAAAACCACAATGCAGGGAGGACGGGGTGCTGAGAGCCCAGGGGATGTGCTTAGTGTGGTCTGTGGAGGGAGAGGCTGGTGGGGGTGAGGTCAGGGGGTACTTTCCACCAGAAAAATAAGTAGGAGAAAGGCAAGGCAAGAGAAAAATAGATGAAAAATACATGTTTACTTCCTCTTATACATTAAATAAAATAATTTCTTTCCCAGACAGATCTCAGACTTCAGTAGAAAGAAAAGGGGAGAGAGAGAATGAATTTAGAAAATAGGGGAAGTGTCCACCTAAAGCCCCTGCAGTGTGACCTAAGCAATTCTGAAGGAAACAGTGGTGTTTCTACTTAAGAGTTCAGTGTTCCTAAGGGGATTATCAGGACTTGAGAGCTGTTGAAAATCTTCTAAAGGATACCAAATGGTCAGAAATTTGGCCACATTTCTAAGCCAGTGGACAATCAACTTCTGGGACAGTTGGGGGAGATCAGATAAGCCTTGGATAAGACTTTGCATATAAATAAAAATCATTCAAATTGAGAATGACCTCTTTAAATCCATCAAATAAGAAAAACTTAATTTTTAATTACCATTCCTTCCAACACCAGACTTTCAATTATTGTATCAAGGCACCCAGAAGTGTCTTAGGCCCCCAGTCAATGGTTTTAACATACCTTCCATCAAAAGTCTCATTTCCCCTGTAATTTATTCTCAGCTGTTGGAGAACGTAAAAGATCTGATAATTATACTCCTACTGAGGTTTTAATAGCTGATCAAAGTGTCCTTCTCACTTCTGTATATTTTCCTTTAATATGTGAAGATTGCAGCTACTGCTATAAAGTCACTGCTGTAAAGATTTGGAGAGATTGGGATGAGATGCTATTCATGCCACATAGACAGACATCTCACCACTTCAACTTCTCACCATGGAGGCTCAAATGGAGGCTACCTCATGGCAAAGACCCTTTCTCTTACTGCATTAAGCACACATACACCCATGCACATGTACACACATGCACACATGTGAACATGTACACACACATATACTCACACTCACATTTGGACACAGCTAGGGACTCTAATTAATCTTTCCTCATTTCATAATATCTAATCAATTCTATCTGATTTCTGTCAGGAATATCAGTTCTAAAATTATACACTAGAGCTTTCCAGCCTAATTCATTTTCTCCCCCAGTCCCTAAATAATTATTTGAAAGGAAATTACATTATACATTAAATAAAATTATTTCCCAGACAGATCTCAGACTTCAGGCATTTTTAAGCTGAGAATATAATAAAGTAATTGTGTAATTAGGAATACATTTGTCAAGTCTGTAATTATTATGCTTAGAACATGAAAAAAATGGCTTTTTAAGGAGAGAAATAAAAAGATAATATTAAAAACTTTAATGTATCAAATGAAAGCTTCAAGTTTTATTGGAAAGAAATAAATGGCCCTAACCAGAATTGGTTTAATGAGTCTGTGAGTCCATTTTAAATAGGGTCAGATAATGAGTTTGGGGGAAAGTCTGATCTTGCTGAAATAGCCCCTTGCAGCATTAAGTTGGCCAGGATCCAAACCAAAGCCAGTGACTCTGTGTCTGTCTTCCCACCCTCCTCCTGCAACAACCACAGCTTCTGTGTGTCACTGATCTCTTCTCATCTCCCGCTCCACCCTAGCCGAAATACTCTCATCTCTTGCATGAATTCATCCAACAATCTCCTAGTCAGTTCCCACATACACTGTTTTTGTTTTCTTGTTGTTGTTTGGCTTTTTTTTTTTAAGGTCAAATTCACATAACATAAAATTAACCATTCTAAAGAACAAAATTCAGTGGCACTGAGTACATTCCAAACCTTGTGCAACCACTACCTATATCAAGTTCCAAAACATTTTCATCACCCCCAAAGAGACCCCTGTACCCACTAAGCAGTCAGTCCCCATTCCCCCATCTCCCCAGCCCTCGCAACTACCAATCTGCTTTCTGTCTCTATGAATTGACTTATTCTGGATATTGCAAAAAAACGGAATCATACAATATGTGACTCTTGTGTCTGGCTTTTTTTATTTAGCATAATGTTTTCGAGTTTCACCTACATTGTAGCATGTATAAGTACTTCATTCCTTTTGATGGTAAAGAATATTCCATGGTATATTTCTCTGTTCATGGACATTTGGGTTCCAGGGATATACTTTCTGACTGTTGTGAACAGTGCTTCTGTGAACATTTTTGTTCATCTATTTGTCTGAGTACCCATTTTCAATACTTATGGCTGTATACCTGGGAGTGAAATTACTGCAGTACATGGTAATGCTATGTTCAACTTTTTGAGGAAACACCAACTGTTCTTGACAGCTGCTGCACCATTTTACATTCCCACCAGCAATGAATAAGGTTTTCAATTTCTCCATATCTTACAAACACTTATTTTCTGGATTTTGACTTGTTTTACAAATTATTGTAGTCATCGTAATGTGTAGAAAGTAATATCTCATTGTGATTGTGATTTGCATTTTCCTAATGACAATGATGTTGAGCATCTTTTCATGTGTATATTGGCCATTTGTATGTCTTTTTTGGTGAAAAGTCTATTCAAGTCCTTTACCTATTTTTTAATTGTGTAGTTTCTTTTTTTGTTACTCAGTTGTAAGAGGTCTTTACATATTCTGGGTGCTAAATCCCTATCACATATAATTTGCAAATATTTTCTCCCATTCTATAGGTTGTCTTTTCACTTTCTTGATAATGTTCTTCAATGAAGCTAAGGGGGTTTTTTTATTATTTTTTTTTATTTTGATGAAGTCCATTATATCTACTTTTTGTTGGTGTTGCTTAAGATTCTGGTGTCAGATTTCAGAATCTATTGCCAAACCAAAGATCATGCAGATTTGCCTCTATGTTTTCTTCTAAGAGTTTTATAGCTTTTGGCCTTACATTTAGGTCAATGATTCATTTTGAGTTAATTTTTGTATGTGATGTGAGGTAGGGGTCCAACTTCCTTCTTTTGTGTTATGTAGATATCCAAGTTTCCCAGCATTAGGAAAGAGACTATTGTTGAAGAGACTATTCTTTTCTCATTGAACAGGCTTGGCACCCTTATTTGTTGCGTTGTGTTGCTTCATCCCCCATGGATTTGTCACCCCACTTCCCCTGGGTGATGGAGATGCAAAGGATTACTCAAAGGCCATCTCTTCTGAGCAGTGAGAAGCCCTCAAGTGTTTAACTTTCCCCGGACCCACCAGCAAGAGGGATCCCTTCCTTGGGAAAATTAATACTGAATTGTGGTTCTCTTTCTGCATTTATTTTCCAGACCAGGAAGTTACAAGAAGAGACATAGGTAGAACTATAGCTTAACAGTATAGGCTGGTAACTTTCAGTGAAACAAGCCAGATGACATTCCAGTAGACAATTAAGGGGTCCTATCAACACAAGCTTGATCTTAGCAAACATTCCTTCTTACAGCAATTTCTCAGTATCTTTACATAACAATCAGTAACTAGTCTGTCCTTGAGCCAGCAACCTTGCTGTGCCACAAATCTTTATCTTACAACAGAGACTTATAGCCTGATGAAAATCTCCAGTCCTCTGCAAGGTAAATATTTGAAACTGCAAGACTTTGGAAAACCAGGCCCTGTGAAGTACATATGCTTTTTAGTATATTCCACACTTAGTGAAAATCATTTAGCCATAGACATATGAATTTATTTTTTGACTCAATTTTAATTAATTGATCTGTGTGTCTGTCTTTATGCAGGTATCAAACCGTTTTGATTGTTGTAACTTTGAAGTAGATTTTGAAATTGGGAGGTATGAACCCTCCAACTTTGTTCTTTTGAATATTTTTCTGCCTATTCAGGGCCCCTTCCAATTCCATATGAATTTGAAGATTAACTATTCCATTTCTGTAAAAACTGGTTGCTGGAATTTAAATAGATTTTATTGAATCTATAGATTTCATCGGATAATATTACCATCTTAACAACAGTAAGTCTTCCAATCAATGATCACAGGATGGTCTTCCATTTATTTAAATCTTTTTAAATTAATTCCAGCAATAGTTTGTAATTTTCAGTGTACAAGTCTTTCACCTCCTTAGTTAAATTTTTTCCTGGGTATTTTATTCTTTTGTATGCTATTTTAAATGAAATTGTTTTCTTACTTTGTCTTTTGGATATTTCATTGCTAAAGTATAGAAATATAATTTGGTATTCATGTGTTTATTTTGTATCCTGCAACTTTACCAATTTTGTTTATTAGCTCTAATAGCTTTTGTTTTATACATTTAGTTTGTAAATTATGGGTTTTGTAGGTTTTGAAAATTTGTCAGGATTTCTTCTATATAAGATCACATCATCTGTGAATAGGAATAGTTTTACTTCTTCCTTTCTAGTTTGGATGCATTTTTAAATTTCTTTTCCTTGCCTAATTGCTCTGGCTAGATCTCCCAGTACAGTGTTGAATAGAAGTAGTAAAAGTGGGCATTATTTCCCTCTTTTGATCTTAGGGTAAAGGATTTTAGTCTTTCGCCACTAAGTATAATACTAGCTGTGGGTTTCTCCTAAATACCTTTATCAAGTTGAGAAAATTCCCTCCTATTTCTAGTTTTTTAAGTGTAGTTTTTGTTGTTTTGTTTTGTTTTATCATGAAAGGGTATGGATTTTGCCAAATGCTTTCTCTGCATCAATTTAGATGATCGTGTCACTTTTAACTTTTGTCTACTAATGTGCATTAGTACGTTGATTGATTTTTCTATTTTGAAATGTCCTTGCATTCCTAGGATAAATCTTTCTTAGTCATAGTGTGTAATAGTATAATAGGTTATTATACTGTTGAATTCAGTTTACTAGTATTTTGTTGAGGATCATTGCACCCATATCCATGAGGGATACTGGCCTGTGATTTCTTTTTTAATGTATAATGTCTTTATCTGGCTTTGGTGTCAGCGTAGTGCTAGCTATGTAGAATGAGTTAGGAAGTATTTCCTCTTTTACTTTTTGGAAGGGTTTGAGAATTATTGGTGTTAATTCTTTAAATAATTGGTAGAATGCACTAAAGAAGCCATCTGGTCCTGTACCTTTCTTGGTGGAGAGATTTTTGGTTACTGTATTTTCTATTTCCTTTTGAGTCTCTTTTGGCAGTTTGTGTGCTTCCAAGAATTTGTTCATTTTATTGGAATATCTAATTTGTTGGTATTCAATTGTTCTGTATAATCCCTCTTATTTCTGAAAGGTAGGTAGTAATGTCCTCTCTTTTATTTCTAATTTTAGTTATTTTCATCTTTTCTCTTTTATTCCTAATCTGTCTAGCATCTTTCTAGCAGAAGTTTTATCAATTTTGTTAATCTTTTCAAAGAAGAAAGCCTCAGTTTTGTTTTCTGTTCTCTATTTGTATATCTTCACTCTAATCTTTTTTCTTTTTTTTCTTTTTTTTTTCATTTCTTCCTGCTGGCTTTGGACTTAGTTTGCTCTTCATTTGGAAGTTACTTAAAGAGTAAAATTAATTTATTGATTTAAGATCTTTCTTCACTTTTAATGGGGGCATCTACAGCAGTAAATATCCTCTAAGCACTGCTTTCACTGCATCCCATAGGTTTTAGTATGTTATATTTTTGTTTTTATTTGTCTCAATGTTTCTTCTAATATTTTTTGTAATTTCCATTTTGAACCCATTGATTAAGAATAGCATGTTTAATTGCCACATATTTGTAATTTTTCTACTTTTACTTCTATTATTGATTTCTAGCTTCATTCCATTGTGGTTGGAGAAAATATTTTAGATAATTTCAATCTTTTTACATTTATACAGACTTATTTGTGGCCTAATATATCCATGTGTACTTGAGAATAATGCATATTCAGTTGTTTTTTGGTGGAGTGTTCCATATACATCTGTTGGGTTTATTGGTTCGTAGTGTTGTTCAAGTCCTCTATTTCCTTATTTATATCTTGTCTAGATGTTTCTTTTATTATTGAATGTAGAGTAATGAAGTCTCCAACTATTATTGTAGAAATGTCTATTTCTTCCTTCAACTCTGTCAATTTTTAATTTATATTTTTTGGCTTCCTTAGTTAGGTATTTATATATTTATAAGCATTACATCTTCTTGATGGATTGATACTTTTATCAATATATAATATTGTTCTTTGCCTCATTATAATTTTTGAGTTAAAGTCTATTTTGTCTGATATTTGTATAACCACTCTGTCTCTCTTCAGTTATTATTTGCATGGAATATTTTTTTTCACCCTTTTACTTTCAACCTATTTGTGAGTTTGGATCTAAAGTGAGTCTCTTGTAGACAGCATATAGTTGGATCATTTTTTTAATACATGCTGTCAATATCTGCCTTTTAAGAGAGTTTAATCTATTTGCATTTAATAATTATTATTGAATTAATAAACAGTAATAAAGATAGCTACACTCTATATCCAGAGGCACTGATGTTCACTGTTCTAGTAGCACCTTTACGTGCCTCAGAGCAGAGATGTCTTCGTGGGACCTGTTTTGTGGCATGATTTCAGTAATTCGTCTTGACCCTGTGTCATTCAATCCTAGTTCGCTAGCCTCATAGAAATTCTGCACACTGCCAGTGTTCTTTAATAAATTCTTTTTCTGCTCAAATTATCCAGCAGTCACTGTGGCTTGCAGCTGAGAAACTTGACAGACATACTGCCCTCCTGGAGCTCACACTCTAGAACAAGGATGGGTTCTATATATAAGTGATACATATTTTCCACTTCTACCATCTCTTAAGGTGACAATTTTTATAAGTAAGTTACCCCAGACACCTTTCAAAAATATTCATGGTAAGACATATTTCCTTGGGCAAAGCACTTATTACATGAAATGAGATTTTTGGTGTGTCCCAAATTTGCCTTAAAGAGGGAGGCACTTGGCTTAGGATAGGAAAATCAGTGAAGTTTGTTTTCTCTTAGTCTTGACTTTTGCTATTATCATATACATTGGAGATTATGAGGAACCTTACAATTTACCTAAACTATTGCTCAGCTGATGCTTGAATCTCTTTCACATTATCCAAGTGACTAACATGCCTTTAAATCCCTACACTGACAGAAAATTCATAAATTCTGTAGGAAATCTCCTTATAGTTATTCCTGACTAAACCGGGGTTAGCATTAAGTCAAAATCTGTTTTAATTAAGCAGAACCCAAAAAGAATATATTTAATTACTCTCCTACATGAGTGCATTTAAGTATTTGACAACTACCCTGCAGTTCTCACTTTTTTTTTTTTTTACTTAGAACAACAGAACATTGCAAGACATTTATCAAAGCTATCTGAGGATCTTACCCACATTTTCTCATTAATGTTTCACAGTGACACTAGGAGGACAGTATTATTGTCCTTCTTAGACAACTTGTCTAATCCAGGTTCACAGCTAGTAAGTGATGTAGCTGAGCTTCTCATGGCTTTCCATTATGCAAAGCAACATTTCGATTTAAATCACATAGGTTTTCTACATGGCAAACAACGTTTTGTATCTTCAAAAAAGTTTTTTTTTTTTTTTTTTTTTTTTTTTTTTTCTTTTGCCATGGCTCACATTTTCTCTCAGTAATTGTCTTTCCAAGCCAAAGAGATTTCCATCCCTCTATACATACACACACAACACACAACACACATGCCACTACCTTGTTTTTACTTTATCAGGTCCTCGTATGAAAACAACTAGAAACCCTTCAATCTTCCACCCACTGCTACTACTTCTAGCATGCCCTTTGAGTTGCCCCTTCCATGTCATTTTAAGTTTCTGATATAATTGCTATTCTCCGAATTCAGTGTCCATAGAGTTCTTGATTATGTCACTTACTAATTGTGAGACATTGGGCAATTATGTTTCTGAACTTACAACTTCCCAATTGTTCCTCACTTTCTGTGCCTTAATAAAATATCTATGTCCTGATTACAGTGAGGGTTAATTAAAATACTTCTATAAATTGCTAAAGAATGAGAGCCAAACACATTACTATTAATGTAAGTACACTTGAAAAATACGTCCAAATCTTTTCTATAGACATCTCCGCTGGAAGAAAAGCTTCCAGTTCTACTGTGATCAAGATAAGGCATTAATATGAACAATCTAACATCAATATTTATTTTTCTAATTGTAAAAAAGATTTAAGCTCTTATAGAGCAACTTGAATATGAAGCACATATAAAATTGCACCCCACACATCAAGTCCAAGCAATTAGATTCAGGACTGGAATTTTTTTTTTTTTTCATTTTAGAGGTAAACCAAGATAGAGAAAAGGTCTCTTTTGTACCAAATATATGTCTCCATGTGATGTTGGAGACAGGAAAACAACCTACCAGGGCCCAGCCAGTTCTTCCAACTGCATGAGGCACTGTGGAAGATGAGATGATTTGTAAATGCAGTGTCATTGGAGAAAACAAGAAAAATTTGACATCCAGAGAAATGGCCAAAACTAAATACCCTTTAGCATACTGAGATTTAGGTTTTATCACTAAGTTGAAAATTAGGTAACACTAGCAGGGTGACTGTGGGCAACTTGTTTAATTTCTGCAAGCCTCAGTTGCCTTATCTATAAAACAATGAGACCTATCTCACTGATCATGAGTCAAATAAAAAAAATACTTTCATGGGCATGATAGGAAGTGGTAAAATGTAGTGGTTACAATGGCTATGTGTCTTACTGGTTGTGTGATCTTAACCAAATCATTTAACTCTGCTAACCTGTGCCTCAGTTTTCACATCTGTAAATTAGGGACAATGATATTACTTACTACCTAATGGAATTAAAGGAGGTAGCATTTGTAAAGCACCTCGGACAATGTTGGGTGCATGGTGAGCACTTGGTAAATGTCAGTTGTTTTCACCATCATCATCATCACCATCACACAGAAATACTTTTTTTCCTCACCAATGATGTCAAACAAATACTAAATTCTTTGCAACAATAGTATTTTTCATTTTAGTTTAAGAAAACAGAAAGTGAAAATCAACACTATTACTGAGAGGAAACTCTCTCTTTAAGATGAAGTCACAGTGCCCTTGTAAACCATTTCCAACGCTGCTGCTCGCGCCCCACCTTCCAAACCCCAGACACTGCCTTATTAGTTAGATATTGTTGTTCTCTCCAGCATTCAACATTGAGACCAAAGCAATCATACAAAACTCTCAGAATGAAAAGGCTGTATGGTGATAGCATCTCATGAATTTGTTGAAATTGACATTTTAGCCACTATAAACATTAAATTTCCTAAATTTTTAATGTTTCCCTAAGTGATATTTGATGGCAATATTAATATCTGCAGGAACTGCAATAGTAATTCTTGTGGGGAAAAAACAAATTGTTGACAGAGTGGTAATCACACTGTCAAACACAGATCCCATTTTCTCAGAGGCATCTATATCCCCTGGTTTCAGTTGCACAGGGTGTCATCAAGATGATGAATTTCATTTCTCCTGTAATTGCACCATGGCAGCTAGTTTTATAGGAAATCTGTGGTGTCCACTTTTAAAAAAGGTGCAAGACCCATGGCATCACTCATGTAGGAGATCAGATGCGCAATGAAGAGAATGGCTTACATGCCAATGAGACCAGACACGCTTCCCCATTAAAGGCTTTATAGAGACCTGGGATGCAATGCAGATGTCTAAGATCCAAAACAGTTTGTTCATGATCTCAATCCCAAAGGAACTGCCTATGAGACAATGCGAATTTGACCTCTTTTGTGGTTTGACCACAAATTTGACCAATTTTCTGTGGCTTGCTTTCTCATGCACTAAAATATGGAGCATGCATTAGAAACCTTTCATGGCTGTTTCAAGATCCGAGCGTGGCTTCTGTTAAAACCTCTCCAAATTCACACAGTTTATTAAAGGTGGCTAATAGTCCAGAGCTCACGAATTATAGTTAGTTCTGGCTTTTCTCTTTCAACCTTCCACTAGTGTCACTGCAGGACTGGCTGGCTGACTTCCATTTACTCTAATTCTTCAAATGTTTATTTAAGCTCAAAGTCACTCCCTCTGTGAGGAGCCTTGTTTTATGCCAGTCCCTGAAGCCTTGATGCAGGAGACACATCATATGTCACAGTCTTCAAGAGTGCACGTATTTGAGAACTAAGTCTTTTGTTTTTTAAAAATTAATTCTATACTATCATGTGTGAATTGAATAAAATTAGAAATTCCAGCCTTCAGCATCAGCATTTCTAGGTCTGAATTCTAACTACACCACTAACTAGCTGCATGACTTTGGACTGGGAGAACTTCCTAGTCAGGATAGCAAACCTGGCCTGGGCATTTATGGAGACTTCATGTTGGACAGGTAAAAAGTTGGGAGCATAGTGTTACAGCAGAGAGAGCAGCATGTGCAAAGATAATAAAGAGAGAAAACAAACTGGCAAATCAAGAAGAGAAATCCTTGGGAAATTCAAGGAGCCACAGAAAAGAGATCATTGTAACTCAACTCAGGAAGTAGGAATGTGGCTGGAATTGAGGCAGCACAGATTTGAGGGGGGTGCAGACTTTGGATGGCTTTACAAGCTATAGTTAGTTTTTTTTTTCTTTAAAAACTAATTATTAATGGAGAGTGACAGCTTGATGGGCACAGAGTGTCCTTTGGGGGTGATGAATGTTTTAGAACTAGATAGGGGTAATGGTTGCACAACATTAAACATACTAAATATTACTTAAATCTGTACTTTAAAATTTTATGTTATGTGACTTTCACCTAGCTAAAAAACAAATTTAAAAACCAATTTTTATTTTAAAAACGAATACATGTGCAGATGGTACAGAATTCAAAAGGTATGAAAAGTATTCAGTAAATGATTTCCATCCTACTCCTGACTCCTAGTTAGTTTTCTTCCTCGGACACCTATGTTACCACATTTTTGATGGTTATCCTTCCAGATATACTTTGTATGAAATGTGTGTGTGTGTATATATATATATGTATATATATATATGTGTGTGTGTGTGTGTGTGTGTGTGTGTGTAAGCTGTTGATTTTCTTATTCAGTTGGTAGCATTCCATACACAGTATTCTTTGCCTTGCTCTTGTTACTTAACAATTATCTTAGAGATCACTTGATACAAGTACACAGAGGATCTGCCTCAGTCTTTCCAATGACTTCACTGTGTGGTTGTGTAGTTCCAATTGCTGGATATTTAGATTATTTCTAATCTTCTGCTCTCACAAAGATGTTGCAATAAAAATTATTTCATATGTCTAAGTTTTAACTTTTGCAAGTATATTTCTGGACTAACTATATCTTTCTATCCACTCTTCTAGTTCTGGCTAAAAATCCCTGCTCTGAGCAACAGTGAAATTATTGTTGTGTTTTCATTTCCTCTTCACTGCTCTGCCTCCTTAGCCACCACCTGATGTTAGTGGATTACAAGGTTTTTTGAAGTGATTACCTTTAAACACTTAAGATGCTTATAGCTTTATTACTTGATTTGCCAGCCTTAAAACCTTTTAGTTTCCAGCTATACAACTTTTTTACTACCTCTCATTTTTCTTCTCCTTCTCTTTCCAACTTTATGCAATAGTTTCCACTTTTTCAGATATTATAGATTATTTACATTCTATTTTGTATGTGTTAGTTTTAATCCCCACCTTTATTTCAGTCATCCCTCTCTTAGTCAAACTAAGTGTGAAGGTGAGTTCTAGGTGTCAACTTGATTAGATTGAGGAATGCTGAGAAACCTGGTTAAACCTTTTTAGGTGTGTCCAGGAGGGTTTTTGCAGAAGAGATTGGCTTGAGAGGCTCAGGGGACTGGATGGGAAAGAGCCGACCTCAATATGGGCAGGAACCATCCAATCCACTGGGGACCCAGGGAGAACAAAAAACAGATTAAAAAAAAAAGCAAATTTCTCTCTATCCACTGGAGCTGGGGTAACCTCTTCTTCGATGGACATCAGAGCTCAAGACTCTTCAGCTTTTGCATTCTAAGACTTACACCGAGAACACCATCGGCTTTCGTGGTCTTGAGGTCTTTAGTCCTGGACTGAGCCATGCTACTGGCATCCAGTTTGCAGACAGCCTATCGTGGGACTGCTCTTCACAATCCCACAAGCTAATTCCCCTAATAAGCCTCTTCTCAAATATTTATACCATATCCTATTGATTCTGTCTCTCTGGAGAACCCTAATACACTAAGTTTTGCCATACTTTCTCCATTTGTTTTCATCAGTTGATTCAATCATCAATCAGTTGAAGTTTGCCCTTTACAATCTCTAGAAAGTTGCATTCTAGACTCATTGGAATTATATTGCTATAGTTCTTACATACTCACAGGTGTTTGTTGCCTGTAAAAATGAAACAGAGGCCAGGAATAAAATTCTGGATTCATTCTTTCTTTCCCTCAGAACTTTTAGCCATTGCTATGTCCACTAGCATTGACTCTGGGTGTGAAGGTGTCTCAAGCAACTGATTTTTTTTCCTGAGGCCACCAGAGCTGGGAAAGGGGGAGGGAGAGGAGAGGTTAGTAAGAAATCGGTAAAAGACCACAAAAAATTTTTTTTTAATTTAAATAGAGATTTGATCTTTTGCCTACTTGCACAAAACATTTTTAATATTTGAATGCCAGTAATTATTTTAGAATGTGATCTCAGCATTGATAATTGTCCATCAGTTTTTTGGGGGGATATAGTATGACTTGTTGATATAGAAGTTCAAAGCTCTTTGTTTATGAAGAACAGGAAATCAGCATGTTGAAGAGTTATCTGTACTCCCATATACTTCACAATAGCTGAGATATGAAATCAACTTGCATCCATCAACAGGTGAATCGATAAAGAAAATATGGTATGTATGGAATACACAATGGAATACTACTCAGCCATAAAAAATATTTAAATCCTGTCATTCATGGCAACATGGATGAGGCTGTAAGATATTTCGTTAAGTGAAAAAAGTCAGTCAGGCACAGAAAGATAAATACTACATGTTCTCATTCATATGTGGGCACTAAAAAAAGTTGAGCTCATAGAAGTAAAGAGTAGAACTGTGGTTACGAGAGGTTGGGCAGGGGCGGGAGAAGGAGAGGATAAGAGGTGGGTTAATAAGCATAAGCTTACAGCTAGATAGGAAGAATTAATTCTAGTGTCCTAGTAGTGCTAGGTGACTATAATTAACAACAATTAATTGTATATGTTACAATTAATATGAACTCCTATGTAGAGAGGAGTTCAAATGTTCTCAACATAAAGAAACAATAAATGTTTGCAGTAATAGGTATGCAAATTACCCTGATTTTATCATTACACATTGTATAAATGTATTGAAGTATTACTCTGTACCACATAAATATGTTCAATTATTATGTGTCAATTTAAACATTCTTTTAAAAAGTTCTTTGTTTCTGGAAAAATTCTTGAATTATATATTTTTATATTATTTATGTCATACTGACCTTGTGCTCTTATTCAATGATTCATATTTTTCCCATTTAATTTTTCTCCTTGTCCTTTTTAATATTTGTGATTTCCATTTAATTTTTTGATTGCTTTCTTTAATTTAATCTTATGTATTTCTGCAGTATTTGAGCGATATCTATTTTCCTTTGGGAAACTTTCAGTGTGGCTATAATTTCTGTAATATTTTCTATTTATCCCTCACTTCAATTTTGAATTTATTTTAAACAGCCTTATGGCTTCACTGTATCTTCCCTGAATACCTGAGGCTCTCTGTTGAGTTCCTGTTTTATCAAGCATGCTTGATTAGATATTTTTAAATTCGTGGAAACATGTCTGACTAAAATTTTTATCCGACACATGGTAACATTTTTCTGGTGAGTACATTTTTATATTTCACTTGTTTTTCCTGTTTCTGTCCCCATTTATTCTCCTTTTCGGTACAATTATACAGATACTTATACAAATGCATGTGAACACAGCATTATAGAAATTCTGTGTTCACATACGTTTGTATTACTCATCTTTGAATGAGCTAACTTCTCCTTGGATTTGTTATTGGAAGGAAATTTAGGTGATGAAGACCGAGAGCAGGGTCTGGGTTAGCAGGACTTGTCCCCAGCCCACAGTGAGGCTCCCTATGGTCCAGGGTTGTGAGCATAAATTGGCTCTGCTTGAACTTCTCCCAAGACAATAGAGATGAACTTCTGCAGAATGACATCAATGCAGACTCTTCTCCACCCTGCAAATATGGCACATTGGCGTGTTTCTTCATTCGGCTCCCCAGTCCTGCTCCTGCTCGCTATTTAAATGGGTCAGGATGGTCTCGCTGCCACCCATAGGCAGCATTCTCAGTATTCCCAACAGGGGATTATTGGTTTCCCCTCAGGGTATGACATCTACTCTGAAGAACTTTGCTCTGCCAGCTTTGCTTGGCACTGTAGCTGTAAGCATTACCTCTCTCTAGCTTCTCACATTCATTTTTGCCTGTTTGATCATAACTGTTTGGGGAAGCTGTTCCTAAAATGTATGGTTCAAGGTTACACATGTCATCTAGTTTGCTTTTTTTGTTGCTCTTAACAGCCTTATTGGGGTTTACTTGACATACAACAAAGTGCACATATTTAATGTACACAATTTTATGATTTGACATTTACAGACACTCACAAAATCATCACCACAATCAAGAAAGTTAACATATTTATCACTCCAAAAGTTTTCCTGTGCCTCTTATAATCCAGTTCTGCGATCCTCTCTCCATAACCCCTCTCCCCTGGCAACCACTGATAGGCTGTCTCATAGATTACTTTACTTTTTAAAAAAATTTTATAAATCAAGGGGGAGAGGAAGATATAACAACCACAACTTTTTTTTTGAAGTTCTTACAACAAGAAAATGGAGGGGACACACCTGGGTGGGAGGGGGGAGAGGGAGGAGGGAGGGAGGTTTTGGTGATGGGACACAATAACTAACTACATTGTATATTGACAAAATAAAATAAATAAATAAAAAATAAAAAATTTTATAAATCAAATCACACAGGATATATTCCTCTTTGCCTGGTTTCTTCACTCAGTATAATTACTTTGAGATTTGTTCATGTTTTTGCATTTATCAAAAATTAAGCCATTTCTATTGCTGAGTATTATTCTATTATACGGGTACACCATGGATTGTTTATATATTCACCTGATGATGGACATTCAAGTTGTTTTCTGTTTCTGTCTATTACAAACAAAGCTACTAATAAACTTTCTTCTACAAGTCTAACATAGACATGTACTTTATTCTTGGGACTATACTAGGAATGGAATGTCTGGATCATAAGTAAAGGTATGTTTAACTTTTTAAGATAAACTGCCGAATTGTACCAAAATGGTTGTAACCATTTCACATTCCCAACAGCAGTGCATGAGAATTCCATTTCTTCCATATCCACACTGACAACTGGCATGATCAGTCTTTTTAGTTTTAACAATTCTAATAGGTATGTGTGATATATTATTAAGTAACAATGATAATCATTTCCTACATACTTTTTTGCCATCTATACATCTTCTTTAAGGAAGTATCTAATGAATTTTTTGCCTAATGTTTTATTGGATTGTTGTTTTCTTATTACTGAGTTTTGAGAGTCTTTTATATGTTCTGAATACAAGTTTTTTTTATCAGATGTGTGACTAGAAAATATTTTCCTCTGTTCTACTGCTTGTCTTTTCATTCTCTTACCAGTGTCTTTTAAAAAGCAAAAGTTGTTTGTTTGTTTGTTTGTTTTTTGATGAAGTACAAATTAGCAAAAGTTTTTATGAATTCTTTTTGGTGCTGGACCTAAAAAATATTTTACTATGCTAAGGTCATAAAGTTGTTTCCTTCTAGACATTTCATAGTTTTAGGTTTGTGATTTAGGTTTATGACCAATTTTTAGTAAATTTTTCTATGTGGTAGAAGGAATGGAATGACTTTTTTGCATATAGACATACAATTGTTCTGGTATTGTTTATTGAAAGGAATATCTTTTCTCCACTGATATATCTTTTGAATTGGTTTAGTTGGTCACTCTACCAGTCTCTTGAAAACCACTGTTTCACATAAGTTGCCTGATATTTTTTGTTCTTTTCAGGTTGGAGAATAAGTAGGTTCCAGTTATTCTATCTTAACTGGAAGTGGAAGTAGGGAAGTCAAGCAATTTGCCCAATTCACGGAATTGTGGCAGTGGTTAAATGAAATAAGCTTGCAAAACCCATAGCACAGAATAGGACACCATGATTTCATAGCAGATTCTAAATAAAAGGCTTTAATCTATTTATTACTTTTTATCAAATTAATTCTACTACCATGACAACTGTGCCTCATCAGTGTATGCAACATCCATCAATATTTTCCCTTAGAAACTCCCTATTTTTCTTTCCCTACCCAGCACACTTTGGAGAGTGTTTTCTCAGCCTGACCAGGGGACCCATTTGCACCCCTAGCACCTCTCAGCAACCTGTGAGCTTCATTCATTAGATGCTAAATTACTGTGCTGAGAAACTGACAATTGACTGCATCATTTCACCAATGTAAAGCTCACAAAGCAAAAAGAAAAGGAGCCTTAGAGAAGAAGGATTTGGAGCGTTCATACATAAACACATATTTCGGGTAGTCTGTTTATCGTCATGTCAGAATAAGTGAGTTAATGCTAAGGAAACGAACAGCTTCAGTTAATGAAACAGGCTATTAGGAAAACAGAACTGTTCTCATCACTTGCCATATAAAGGAGAGAATCTATTACTTCTGAAGGCAGAAACATGATTTGTTCATGTTAAGATGCTTTCCAAAGCTGTAGTTTTGTTTATAAAAATAACCCTCTTGGGGAGGTTGCGGAATGTTATCTTTTCATCCAACACCTTTTCAACAAACCGCAGCCTGACTGTGACACCCAAGGATACTGGGGACTTATTTCATGAGATGATTTGCTTATGTGGGACTTCATTGGCATTTTAGAGCCAGGGACAATGCTCTGAGCTGAACCCCAAGATGTCTCTGTAACAAACTGAAATACAAGCCTGTGTGTTTTGTAGCAGGGAATATAGAAGTAGAAACCTAGAAATCTCAGGGTCAAAAGCAAGCATGTTTGTTATAGTAGCAAATTTACCTGGCTGATCTCTCTCACCCCATCTTTTCTTTTTTTAAATTTTATTTTATCTTATTTTTATTTATTTTTATTGGTTATGAATATTCATGGGGTACAAAGCAAATTATCCCCACTCGTGCCCAAGATGTGATGGCCAGATCCATACCGGCAGCATGCCCATTACCACAAATTGTGACTACACCCCATGTTCCCCACCCAATTATCCCCCCAATTATCCCCAACCTCCCTCCCATCCCCCTTTCCCCACTCCACTTTGTATCCCTAGGTATGTTCTCTCTCTCTGCAAGTCCAGCACACCACTGTTCACCCCATCAGTTCACAGACAAACTTTTAAAATGAGTTCTTTCCTTTTCTCACTTCATTATGTTTCCACCCCTCACTCGTTCACTCCACCCAGCTCTTTCAATGAGACCATCGGTGATCCTCCACGCCAGTAAACAAATGGGTATATTTTAGTTATCCTCTAACTTGACTTGGAGCATTCTGCCCCTTGGTTTCATGACTCACATTACATTAGCTTTTCCTTTTTGTTGTTTTTTGGTTTTGTTTGGGTTTTTTTTTTTTTTTTCTTCTTGCCACGCTTTATCAGATTACTTTTTGGGTTTATGTTTCTCTAACCTCAACCATTAAATTCCGGTGAAGGCCAGCCCCAGGCTCCGGCCCCATTCTTTTCTCACACTTTGCACTCCTGAATGCTCTCACCTGCCTCACCCCCAGCCTCACCTGCCATCAGCGTGCAGGTGCCTCACACCCCTCCTCTCTGAGCTGTAGAGTCCCTTCACCAGCTGTCCCATAATGGAAGCTGTCACATTGGCATCTCACAGCATGTCCCAAGGAAATCCCATACTCATTGTGTTTGGGTCTATGTTAAAACAGAAGAGTTCTTAAAAGAAAAAAAGCAAATCTGACACATTATCCCCATTTTCCCAGCTTTGAACAAACACTTCAATACGTTTTCATTCCTCTTAACAGAAAAATTAACATGATTCTCAGGAGCCTGAGTAGCCCAGCCACTGCCCGTTTCTCCAGCCTCATCTCACACCATACTCCACCCTCTCTCTTTACTTTGGGCACACCGGCCACACCACTCTTCTCTATGCCCCTCACACTTGCCCCACTCCCTCCTGCCATGGGGCTTCTCTCTTCTTCCACTTTCCTCTCCCCTCCCCAGTCACCTCCCAGCTAACTAGTACTCATCCTCCAGATCCTGGCTCACATGCCACCCTCAGGGCCACTTACCACAACTTCCCAGAAAAGGTTACAATCTTCTGCTTTGTGATCCCATGATGCAACATACCTCTGAATTTTATGCTTTAATTTCTATGTGTAATCATTTCATTGATGTGAGTCTCATCTCAGAGTGGAAGCCCCATGACGGCAAGGGTGAGTCCTGCTGGGCTCTCCAGTGTATCCTCAGAGTTAGCACAACTGGTGATCAGTAAAATTTGTTGGATGTATTGCATAACTGCAGACCAGGAGGCCTGGGTCCTAGTCCTAGCTCTGCCTTTGCTGAGCTTCATGACTTTGAGCACAAAGGACTGCCACCTGGATCCAAGACATATCTATCCTTGCTATTAAAGTATATGAACACACCGGATTGTGTATATGAATACACAATCCCACCCACTGGAAGGGCCAATCCATTTGCTGATAAAACCTTTAAGTTTGCTTTCACTCTCAGGAAGCTTGGATAGATGAAATAATAGCACTTTCGTATGTCATATAACTCTCAAATTTCCTCGATCAGTGTCTACAAATGCCCTAAGGTGCAGTTTCCCACAACTGAACTTTATGGCTATTTTGATAGGGGCTGATGCCTGCATCTTCCTGGGGATTCAACAAATACAGAAAGTGCACTGTTGATTTTCATTTGGGGATGCTCGGAGCTTGCCCCAGTTGCTCAATGGTTTGTAAAACTTGAAGGAAGGAATTTAATGTAGGGAAATGTAGAAAAACAGTTGACAACCAACCATGAGAGAGAAAAAAAATTCATCCCTGTTCAATATCTACTCAAATTTAAGGCTTCACAGGCAACTCAACTACCTTTCTCAACTGAATATATTGCTCTTATGGCACTTACTTTAGAGCTAGTTAGCATGTAATTTTTTTCTTTTTTTTTTTATAATTGAGAGTTCCTAAGAATTACACAGCCCCCAGTGCATGCTCCACTGCCCCATCAGACTTCACTTAAAAAACATATAGCCAAAGATAAAATTATTAAGAATGTTGTGACAATAATTTCAGAGCATTAAACCCCAAGGATGGGGGCCCCTTCTAAATGTGGGGCCCTGTGCAACTGTACACACCCAGGGAGCCTGCCCTGCCCTGGGCTCACAGGTGTTAATGAAGCCTGGAGGAGGCCAGAGTTTCCTGAACCACCAAGTCCTTACATTCTGCATCCCCTGTAAGGTCAGCACTTGGCCCTAAGTAAGTATAGCAGTCATTGAATTGGAGACATTGCCAACAAAGCAGAAAAAGCAAGATCTGCTTTTTAAATCTCAGTTTTGACTTAAGTTAGACTTTGGAAACTCAAAAGGAAAATTTTGGGGTACTTTCATATTAACAGAAATAAAGCGAAGAATCGGATGTGCAGGTTTTAACCTCAAATTTAATAAATCTTTTAAGCAGCAGCAAACCAGACTGTGAGACACCTCACTCACCCTGACCTTCACTCTGGCTCTCCTAGCAGGGAATGCCACCTCCACAGAGGGACAGTGGCCCTATATGAAGGCTGCAACAACTTTTGATGAGTGACATTCTCCATCAATTTGTAGGAATGACAGCAGAGCAAAGAAAATCAAGCACTAAAAGCCTCGAACAGCACATTCTTGTGGCTGTAGAGCCTTCCTAGACCTCAGGAGCACACTTTATTGTATTTGCCATGCTCATAATTCCACCACTTCCCAGAGGTATCACAGGTGGGAAAGTTGCCCTAAAAGACTGACTCCACAGAAGCGATCAGAAGAATTCTTTCTGGGGCTTACACCTCAGCTTAACACCAGAAAAGCCTGTGAATACAGTTGTGCTTACAAATGTGTGGGACTCCTGTTGGGGAAAAGACCCTATTCAGCCACACGGGGACTATGACCCACCCAATTCTCACAGTAGAGGGCTTCACTTTACACAGGAGTTTCTAGTTCCATTCATGCTAAGTCAAGGGCAGTTTCATTCTTATAAGCTGAAATCCATTTTTAATGCAGGACAACTGGGTATTTGAGGGAAGCTGAGGTTAATCCTCTGGAAACCCAAATTGCCTTTTTCTGGGAACAGCTGTGGCTCTTAGAAAGACATTGAATAACCAGCATAAATTTAGATTTTCATTTTGTATTGGGGATGCCTATTGTTTTCCCTCAGACCTGTCCTGCTCATTCTTAGGCTCATTCTTATGCACAGTTCCTCATTTTATATCGTGAGCATTAGTTTTATTTTGTGCTCAACAAGTTTCTTTCCTGAAATGCAGTCTTTTAGGTTGGCATCTCTAATAAAATCATGCTAAATATTGGATGTGGCAAATGTCCTATTCTATATTATGTCCACAGCAAATAGAGGAATAAATAAATCCAATTACCACAGGATGTGCCACACACTGAAAGCCAAATAAAGACAATCAAGTCATCAGAAAGGTTTCTCTCCGTTGTGTGCAGAAGAGAGGGTGTTCACACCCAGGAAACACATCAGAGACACTAGTGCAAAAGTACAAACTGCTTAGGCAAAGTGGGCTCCTAAGTTCATTCTCCTTGTTGGTTGAAGTTAGTCTTAAGTTGTTTCTTATGAAATGTATTAGTTTCCTATGGCTGACATAACAAAGTACCACAGACTGGGCAGCTTAGACAACAGAGATCCTTTTTCTCACTGTTCTAGAGGTGAGACGTCCGAGATCAAGGTGTCAGCAGGGTTGGTTGCTTCTGAGGTCTCCCTTCTTGGCTTGCAGGCGGCTTCTCCCTGTGTCTTCATATGGTCTTCTCTCTGTAACTGTGTGTGTACAAATTTCCTCTTCTTATAAACACCAGCCATATTGGATTAGGGCCCACCCTAATGACCTCATTTTAACTTGATTAGCTCTTTAAAGACACTATCTCCAAACACACTCATATTCTGAGGTACCAGGAATTAGGACTTCAACATACGTATTTCGGGGAGTTACAACTCAGCCCATAACACAGAAGAATAGTAAACATAAGAAAAAAAACACTTTTAGGAAAACTGTCTTCTCTGACTTATTGCACATATGCCTAAAATCGAAACATATTTGTATAGCAGATTTCAAAACAGAGAAAAAAATTAATTTTTTTCTATAATTATTTTAGAACATTATTGCCATACAGATAGGATTTGTGCTAAAATGGGCCTCATTTCCTGCAGCTCATTCTGAGGGAAATGAAAGGCCTATTATGAAAAATGCCAAGTAACTTTAACAGCAGGAGAGTCCCCATATTCGTCCCATGTAATATGAGTTTTCCTAGGTCTTTGCTTTGAAGAAAAGTTCTGAAGATATTAAGGTTCTCATTAGTCTGTATAAGCTGAGCAAAGCAGAAAATACTGCCTTCTTCCAAAAACTAATACATGGGCTGATACATTCTCTGTCCTACAGACATAATAAATTCCTGCCAATGCTGCACACAGAAGAGAAGGTTAAGCAGTTGTCACTGGAGTTGGTTGCAGATGAGTCCCTTCTAACTTGCCATCCTCTCCTCCTGCAGGGGAATTTTAAGACTATCCTTTTCTTTTAGATGGTTACTGAGCTGCCTCCATTAAAGCTGCTCCTCGTTCTTGGATTGATTGTGAGCCTTCCTGACTCCCTATATGGGATGAAACCCCCAGTTTACGAACTCTGATAATACCCTGAACTTACCCTTTGTAATGCACATAAGGGTTATGAATATACTCTCAACGCCATGGAACTGGTTAATTCACCTTCAGTGCTAGACTATAAGCTGCAAGACTGCAGGGACCACATATGGTTCATTTACCTCTGTGACTCTCGTCAACCAGCCTTGGAGATGTGGGGGCAAATTTGGGAACAAGCAGTGGCAATATTATTCTGAATGGTTATTACTCTTCTAAGTGACAATAGTTTCAGATTCCAACAAAGGGCTTCTTAATAATCCCTAGTTAGAGAAACTATAAATGGCATTCTTTCTCTACATGGACCAAACCAAACCTGGGCCACAAATATGTATCACAAAGATATTTATGTGCATAATAATACATAAAAACTACATGTGCTTATAAACACATACATATTTTAAAATCCTGAAAATGTCTGACATTTCATTTTCTTGTATTTTTTTCTTTCTCTCTGAATTCTATAGCAAATTTCCAGTATAGTTTTAATATTGAAGGACCTATAACTCACTTTCTCATGCATCATCATTATTATAATGTAGAATAATAATAAGATCCATTAACCTAACCCACTACTGAGCCCTTACACCATGCACAGGTATCTGATCTAACTATCCAACTGGTGATAAAATCCCTTAACCTCCCCAACAAGGAATATACAATACAGCTAAAGACCTCATTATCTCCTAGAAACTCTATTTTATCTCTCATTTGAATCCCAGACCCACATAGTCTGCGGGGCATCTCCACTTGTAGTCTAGCCAAATCCGGTCTGCGGCCTGTTTTAGTAAATAAAGTTTTATTTGAGGACCATCACACTCATTCATTTACATATTGTCCCACGGCCACTTTCCTGCTACAGTAGCAGAAATGAGTAATCACCACAGAGGCCGCATGACCCACAAAGCCAAAAATATTTATGATCTGGCCCTTCATAGAAAAAGTTTGCCAATACTTGGCTTAGATGCTTTTCCAGTATTTTCCTCCCATATCCTCTCTTCTCTTCCATTATTTTAAATCTCAGTGGGTGACACAACCATTCATTCAGTTGTTTAATATTGAATTTTGAAATCATCCCAGGTTCTTATTTCTATTATTTTTTATTGTGGTAAAAAATGCATAACATAAAATCTGCCTTTTAACAAAATTTTAAGTGTACGGTACAGTATTGTTAACTATACATACATTGCTATACAGCAGGTCTCTAGAATTTATTAACCTTGCATGACTGAAACTATTCTCCTCTGTCACTCACCCCATTAGATCACCAAGTTCCCAGTAGATCACCAAGTGCAATTAAATCCTCCTAATTTCTTGTGATTCATATTCTATTTCTTTATGTCACTGCCCCGTCTTTGCTCAGGTCCTCTTCATTCTCACCTGGGTTATCACAACCACCACTTGACTTGTCTACCTCATTCTAACCTCACCTGCCCCCAATTCATTTATCCAAATCACACTAGAGTAAGCTTCCTGAAATGCAAATCTGGCCTTGCCATTCCATGGCCTAAAATAATTCATTGACCCTCCGTTGCTTTTCAGACAAAAATCAGGCTTTGCAAAGTGGTACTCATGGCCCCTCCTCCCATGCCAGTCTCTCTCTGCTCCACTTCCTCACATCTCCCTGCAGTTGCACAACTTGTTCCCTTTGCCTAACATGTCCTCGCCTCCATTATCACATGGAACACAGGGCCCAGGGAGGTTAAGAACAGATGCTCGGGACCTGACTTAGCATGGGCTTGGATGTCATATCCACCACCAGGCAGCCTCCCAGAGATTCAATTTCCTTATCCATAAAATAAAGATAATAATAATAATGTTTATCTCACAGTGATATTGAGAGTATTAAATGTGGTACTGCTCACAGACCACTCAGCAGGTGCCTGGCATACAATATGAACTCACACATGTCGGATCCTGGTATTAATAGTATTATTCCTCCTTTGTCTATCTCACAAGCCCCTACGCATATTTCAAGACACATCTTCAAGAATCTTCGGGCTGGCCCGGTGGCGCACTGCTGTAGTGCGCCGCTTGGGAAGCGCGGCGGCGCTCCCGCCGAGGGTTTGGATCCCACATACAGACCGGTTCCCGCTCACTGGCTGAGCGAGGCGTGAGAGCAACACCGAGGGTTGCGATCCCGTTGCTGGTCCCGGTCCGGTACGGGGGCAACACTGAGGGTTGCAATCCGTTGCCGGACACGGAAAAAGACAAAAAAAAAAGAATCTTCTCTGACTTGCCTTCCCTATCTCACCCATTCTCACTTCCCCGCAGTGCTCCCAACATAACCTGGGGACACCTTTACTTTTGCTCTTACATCATTATACAGTCTTCTGTCTCCACTCAGATGACTGTGAACATCTTGAGTGCAAGGGCTGTGCCTCCTTCATCTCTGAATCTGCACTGTCTTGTCTGAGGCTGACTATCAGCACACATGAGCTCCTCATGGGAAGCCATGGAATATAAGTGCCCAGCTCTACCAGGAACGACAGTAGGCAGGAATGAGTGTGGGCAGCCATAGACACGGAGGTTGCCAGAGCATTGGTGTTTTGAGGCTTGATGGAGGTTACTCACTCAATTGGCTTCCATATTGGTAGTTGGAAGTTATATTTTGGCAGCTGAGCCCCAACCAACATAAGAGCTCATAAAGCCAGCTCTCACTGAGGACTCTGGATCCAAATAAGTATGTGGCAGCCAAGCTCCAAATCGTACCAACAAAAGCTGATTGATTTTAGCTCCTTCGTGTGATTCCATATTCACCCTTTCTCAAGGAATTCCTGTGTGGGCAGAAAAGTACCAACAGCTGATTTGTTTGTTAAAAAAAGAAAAAAAATCTTGCCACGGAGAAGTTGGCGTTTAGATCAAATCTGAGAGGAACTCTCACCAAAATCAAAATGAAGATGTAAATAACTCCCTTCCTTTTTTTTTTCTGGTTTGTTTGTTTTGAACCAGCCTATTTTTTTCACCATTCCAAAAATGACAAACACAAAAGTGAGGCCAATGTTTCCATCTAGAATTTCAAAACAGCCTCTCCCTGTTTGGGCCACATCGTTCTTTCTAGGCAAATCACTAACGTTAAGATAGAGAATATGCTATTTAACCTCCAAGAACTACATGCAGTTTCAAAGCTCAGTTTCTCTTAAAGAGAAGGTTGTTTTCCTCTCTGTTATTTCTACCAGGATCCCCTGAACTTGATCATCTTTCAGGGAATTCTCTTGAGGAACTAAGTTTTGAAAATATGCCTGGCCTCCAAGAGTTCCAGCAGAGTTTTTCAGTCTAAAATCATTTTCCAAATGCTTCACTTTTACATCCAGACAACTTCAACAGCCCCCACTGCTGATCACTCAGGATTACTTGGTAATAATTGGTCCGACTATTTATCAACACAACAGCTTGTGCAAAATTCAGAATTTTTCCTGTCAGTTTGCAGTTGGTTCTCAAAGCCTAGGTTTTCCTCATTATTTGCTTCCATTCATCTTCCTTAAGTCATGTCCAGAATGAGCCCCTTCCAACTTTTACTTGATTCCAGAGACATTGATGATAAACAATAATTGGTTCAAGCAAGACACTTTCATTTCCTTTCACTTTCTGTACAGAAAGAATGGAACCACTGTTTACGATAAAAGATTTTACCGTTACCAGGATGTCTTTTATGATCCTACATTCTAAAAGCAAAAACACACTAAGTTGGAAATTTCAAATGGCTTTTCTCTTTTATTCTTGCAAAGATACAATTGAATGGCTTATTACAGTTGGGATCTAATACATGGTCATATTATAAGTGATGAGTCCTAGAAAAAGGAAAAGCTGTCGTATAGGTTTCTCAATGAGCTCTCATTACCTCATAGTTTCATGTTTTACATTTACATTGGATTTGGTATCTTCTTTTATGATGATTTGCTGCATTTATAGCACATTACACTCAACTCGATAAAAGCGATTTTCAAAAAAATGAGGACATAAGTAATTTAAGGTAAATAGAAGTTGAACTATCTATTTTAATTCAATCCTAATTATTGGAGGAGGTCAGAACCTAGACACACACACACCACAGATTTTTCCTAACTAGGTTCATAGAATATTAAATGCTTCTGATTCATAACTTTTGCCTCTTATAAAAATATCTTATGGTCATTGTCTCTCTTTCCCAAATCCCAACCCCACTCTTTCCTTAAACCTTTCCCTGAGCTTGAACTGATTTATTCCTTTTCAATTTTATATATAAAATTTATATATAAATATTACGTAAAAGCTACATTAGGTTTATTTTAAGCTATCATAACTCATCTTCAAATCAACCATCTATACTGTGCTTTGTGATGGTTGTTCGTCACTTTTTCAGATGGGTTTCTGTTAAATTCCACCTATCTGGGGTGCTGGTTTGGTACTGGAAGGCAGGAAAAGAGAGGAGAAGGCTTGTTTCTTCCCGTCAGTCTGCTCTTCCGGTCAGCCTCACTCCAGCAATGGCCCTTCACCAAGCAGTAACAATCCCTGTCTCCAGTAATTTTGTTCTTCCAAGAACCAACATCACTTTGTTCCTACAGGGTACTAGTACTTGCTGGGATATGGCCCATCCTAGGAGGTCTGGACCCAAACTCTCTGTGTCCAATCCCTGATCTCCTGAGATACCAAGGGTAGCCAAACTGCTTCCTCTTCAAAATTTGGAGCTTCGTTCTGCAAAGTCCCTTCTATCAGCTGCATTTCCACAGCACCCCCTTCTTAAAGGCAATCTCTATTCTCCAGGGCATCTTCTCTAATTTTCTCTAAAACCTTAATCTTACCCCTTTGTGCCACAAGCCTTAGGAGTGTAACTCTGTCTTACTTTAGTGTTCTAGTTTGGTCTTTCTGTTCTATAACATCTCTTTATCCAATTCAATATACTAACTTCTTTCTGTTGCTATATTTACTATAATTTCTCTGTTCCAAACCGGACTCTAATTTTGACACTATATTGTTACCAAACATAATCTCAGGAAAACAAACCTCAAAAATGAGATTCATGCATTAGTCTGGTCGTATCCTTGGCCTTGAACAATGTGCTGAGATTCTTGCTAATGGGAAATGAGAGATCAGTAATACTTGGCATGCTGTATATTGTGATTAATTAAATTGTCACCTGTGTTAATTGTGATAAATTGTCTAAAGACATTTGTGGAACTAGGTGTCTGCTTTTGATGCAAATGGGATAGAATGTCTTTCCCTAAATGTACTGGAGAACATGAAAAAAGAAAGTGACAAACTCAGGGCTTTAGACTCGTAACTTAATTGATAGACAAAAACAAGAGATCCTCTATGTATATCTAAAAGAATCTCATTTCACTGAAAATCACACTCAAAATTCAATGGTGTGAGTTGCAGAATTAAAAAATGTCAAATTCACAGATTCTCAGGGCTTGATAGACCAAGGCTTGGAAGAAGAGAGAAGTACTATAGCATGCCTAGGGCCATCTTATTTCTTAGTTTTTAATACTCATATCCTCTGGTCACAAAACTTCAGAGTAAGCAGAATTGTATGATATAATGATCCCATTGTACTTTACAGAAAGATGACGTTATCTTGGAGTATCTGCATGGAGATGGTAGAAGACACAATGGGTATTGAAACAATAGTATAGGGAGAGTTGATTAAATGAAAAGAGATCATCCCAGCAACCCTAGGAAGAAGATAATATGTTCATTTCACTTGACCCAAGACAGTAAGTGGGAACATTCATAGGAGGCACTGACAGTCCTTTGAATAGTAGAAAAAGCAGGCAAGTCTACTGCAGCTTAGGGTCCTGAATGCAGTTATTGTTCAATTTCCTTTTGTCAGGTCTCCTCACTACCACTGGCTCACTGATCCAGGGGCTAGGGCCCAGTATACACACTCATCACCCTTTCCCTCTGGCTATTCTGGACTGTCTGTCACCTGACTCAAGTGGACAGATTTCCAAAATAAGGTAGTTTTATGTTCTTGCAAATCACGATGTTGGTGGGTTTAAGCATTTTTCCTCATGTTTAATAAGACACTAAATTCTAATCACCTCCATCCTTCAGATCTTAATCCCACTTCTCAATGAGAGACATCTCTCATTCTCAATTAACTAGTCAAGGCAGGTTTACATAGCATCTCATTTTGGGATTAACACATGTGATGATATTTTCCTCCTGTACCAACATATCACCACCCCAGTCGTTTCTGCCACAGTCAAGAGAGGAGTATGAGATGGTCAAGTGCTCTTTCTTTCCATAGTACCTACCTTCTCTTTCATAATAGCCCATCTTCTGTAATCCATTCCCCTTGTTGATTATGCCCCTGTTTCCTGAGCATTATGAATAACCCATATAACAACCAGACAGTAAGAATTATTAGTTCTGTTTTGTAAGGGGATAAATTGGAGCTCATAAAAGGATATGTAATAGGTCAAATGTCAAATAGCTTGTCAGTAGCCGGACTAGACTCTTAACTCAGACAGTCAGACAGACAGAGCCCAAAGTGCTTTCCAGTGCACCATGTCACAGCTTCCACTTCCTGCTACATGGATACCTTCATACTTGAGTCTTTCCCCTAAAGTAGCACATAATCTACCTGGTCCTGGAACACAGTGGACATGGGGACAGTGGCTGAAGATGAGACTGGAGAGGTGGGTAGGAGGAAGTAATGAGCAAATTTAATTCTGCAGGACTGAGGAGCTTATCAAGGGTTTTAGCATGACCAGATTTGTTTAAGGAGGTAACTCTGGAGGGAGGTGGGCTAGTCAAATAAGAAGCCTGTTGTGAAAAAGCAAAAGAACATGAGGACCAAATTTGGGGCATTGACAGTACCTTAGAAAGAAGGTCCTGTATTCAAGAGATATTTTGAAGTATAACCAATTGAATTTAATCACTGATTCAGGGGTTGAGGAGTAAAGGACAGAGTAGGTTAAGGCTAACTCCACAGTTTCTGACAACGGATGCTGTGAAACGTGACAGGAAAAAAAAGAGAATAAATTGAGCAAAGTGGGATTGGAGAAGAGAAAACAATTCTGTTGCAGACAAATTAAGTTTGAATTATCAGTTTTCATGTATTTATCCATTGCACTCTTTTATTTGTCTAGGGAAAAGAGAAGGTCTTATTCAACTTTGATCCTTATGTTTTTCTGTCCCTGAGAACTTTGAGGGGGGTAGTGCTCATTTAAGTTTACTGAATTAATCAAATGACAGTAAATGAGCACATTTTCTCTCAAATTCTATGATTTATGTTCTAGTTTTTATTCAGTTACTAAGTAGATATTTAACCTTACTAAACAAATATCTGAATCTCTCTAACTTTAAAAAAATAAGAATAATGCCCTGTGTCCCATTTACCTTGAAGTGTTCTTTCAAATATCAAATGAAATAATGGTGGGAAAATTCTGTGGAATAAAAAAATCACTCTGCAAATTAAATTGTTGATCCCTGGCATTTAACATCATGCTGGCACATAGGAAGTATATATCAAATTTAATGGAACGATTCAATAGAAATAAAGGTCCATGCTAGAGCAGAAGACATTAAAGCAAAAGTCTAAGATATTGATTGCAGGTCTATCTCCTGACCAAAGAAGATAGTACAATTTATAGACGTGATGTCTTGGAAACTTGAATCTCCAAGGAAATCTTCAAAGAATGGGCACTCTTTGTTAGTGATCACATGGTTTCTGAAGGACACAAAAATAGTTCTGTGCCAAAGTATTCTCTGAGACGCTCTAAGAAGTAGAATAAATCCTAGGAAATAGATTTTAAAAGGAAGGTTCAGACTGAGAAACATCAACAGAGAGAGAAAGAGAAACAGCATTGAAATAGGTCTTTGCAGTTCCTTCAGCTACATCAGAACTCTCTTGATAAGGGACAGTCCTCTTGAAAAGTGAAAGTCCTCTCCAAGGTCCTGAAAAAATCCGATCACACTCAACCCCTTAATTTCTCCAAAATCAAACAAAAATATTAAATAAATGAATAAATGAAGCCAGAATCTGTTTCTTTTTGTTACCCACTGGCTGTGGGTGGCTGTTGTCTTGCTGACACATCTGTTGTGCCAGTTACTGATACCCACTTTCCTGTGCTGATCTTCCTTTTCCTCAATCACTACTCTCATTGTTTGGGGAAAAGGCAGAATAACCCACCACTGGCTATAAGGGATAGCCATGTAAATCAGGCATAGCACACCAGAGGATCTAATCCTAATTTTATCAGTAATTGGTCCAGAGCAGACATTTGACCCAAGTTGGGCAGTGAGG
Organism: Galeopterus variegatus; assembly: GCF_000696425.1. Lineage (NCBI taxonomy): Eukaryota > Metazoa > Chordata > Mammalia > Dermoptera > Cynocephalidae > Galeopterus > Galeopterus variegatus. The sequence continues at coordinate 21,338 of NW_007733373.1, read as the reverse complement.
ACCTCACACAAACTGGCACTCACATTTGACCCACTGCAAAAATGAGGCTCCTGTTTTTGCTGATGTTCCAAATAGTTTGTTTAATCCTGGACTTTTTGATGACTATTTTGCCACCAGATGGAATGAGCTTACTTGAAAATTAGGTCAACACAGGGGAAAACAGAACTAAGAGACAGAGGGAGAGAGATTACTAAGGACACTGTTTCTAGCTGTGTCTGAAGCCAAAACTACCAACTCAGCTTTTCAGGGATATAAGCAATGAATTCTGTTGTCTTTTAGGTTTTGTTGGTTTGTTGTTGTTGTTATTGAGGTCTTTTGTTTGTTTTTTTGTTTGTTTGTTTTTGTTATGATTTTTTAATATAGTATTATTTGATTTTCCACCACTTAAAAACAAAAACTTACTGACTGATCCTCTCCTAAACACACTGAATACTTTCAGTCCACCCTTCAGAGTTGTGCTCATTCTGCCCCATGTACATGGAAGGCAGATTCTTCCTACCTTTCTTCCCTCTCAAAGAGCCACCTTCTCTAAGAAGGCTCTTCCTGCAGCCCAGACAAAGGTGATGGCCTTTTCTTCTGACTGCCCAGAGTACTAATGGTCTTTTAACCTGTGTTAGATGGTGCTATGAGCTGTCCTATGCAACCCTCAGAGAACTGGGTAAACACTGTTTGGATTCCTATTGACCCAGCCATTGAAATCCTATAGCTCCATCCCGGGATTTGCAAAGGTCAAGCTTACATCTTCTCAGCCTTCATCTCAATGTCCTGGCACAGTGTTTGTAGTTATCCCTCTTTCCAACTTAGATTTGATATTATAAGGATAAATACAAATCAAAAAGATAAGAATTAATTTTCCCTGTTGAAAATAAGAGAAAAGACCTCCGCTGGACCTTTGCTTAGAGTATTTACTTTAGAAGACCTGTAATTGTAAGTTCTTTCTCTGTTAAAAGCCTTTTGAATACTAGATAGGACTTTTGCCAGATTTATGACCCAAGAAAGTCTTTCTCAAGGATCTAGAGCCATCTCTTTGAAAAGTCATCGTCAGGAAGATAGCACACTTATCTCAGCTTCTGTGGATGAGTAGGAGCCTAAAGGGCAGGGGCCTGGTTCCAAAACTACCTCCTACTATAAATATATGAGAAGTTTATTTTTCCTTGGGATAAAGTCAATTAACTAACACAGATAGTTACCCCAATTACCAAATGAACTTAGGATGAACTATGTGTGATAGATGGTGCTGTCAAGTCCTCATACTTGAGAATGAGTTATCTCTTCTCTCAAGAATATGTATGTAGTGGGTTGTACCTGCTTGGCTGTATAAAAGGGTAAGATTTCTTTCTGTCTTTGCAATCTCTTAATCAATTGGCTGTGATGTGCATCACATTTTGTTTTAATTCTTATTCAATAACTTAACTTATTCAAAATCAAAATAACTTTTTCAAAAACTTAACCGTCTTTCACCAAAATATCCATCAGGCCAAACACTTAATTATTCAGAAAACTAAGATCGTCATAGGAAGTATTCATATCACATGGCATAGTTTTCCATCATCTTATTGGCTTTTCAACTTCTTTTTTTCTCCATTATCTTCCCTATCGATATTTCTCTCTTTTCCATTTCCACAATCATTTCCACTTTACTTTTAAAGTAAAATAGATCCCTCTTATTTTTTCATGCTTCTTGGTTTAGTGAACATCTTTTATTGTGTGGCCACACACCATCCCAAGAAACTTACCAAAATGTTTCTTCTAAATCAATACAGTGCTCTCCCTAAAAGAAACTGTCATGAATGAGATTATCTCTATCCTGTTACACTATTATGCATATGTTCTGTTTCCTAACTAGAGCAGGAGAACTTTGAAAACCCATAGGTTAAATGCAAAGGGGACCAATTTGGTGGATAAATAGGTCTGGGTTTGAATACTGGCCCTTATGTATATAAAATGGCCAACACACAGTAGGATCCAGGTATATGCTAACCTGCTAACCCCTTCTCTCTTCATGTTTAGCACTTACCGGACTGCTTGCCATGGCAGAGGTGCAGTAACTCCTGATGTAAAAATAGTGATGCTCCAGGAATCACAGTAAACTTCTCTATTCTAGCTATAAACCAAAATGGTCTCTTCTTTACACTGCAACTCTGATTGGCCCCTGCATGATATTCCATCTTTTAAGCCCCTGAAAGGTCCTCCTTCCTGGAAAGGGTTATAATGATACGGGGTTTTTTTCAATGTTTTAAATAAACATTTCTGGCCTTTGCTAAAAGTTGTGATTCATATATCTGAATGAGGGCATAAAAATGAAAAAAATATGAGAAGTTTGAGAGAAAAAAACTAGAAGCAGTGACTGAGAAGAAAATTCCTTAGTGAAGAAATAGCTTCTCCTTATAATTAAAAAAAAAAAACTCTTATACGAACACCCTCAGTATCACTAACCCAGCCCAACTACCAGGAAGGGTAATCAATCGTAGTGGGAATTATGATTAATATCAGTCCCCAAAAGGGTAACCAATCTCTGGTTTTGTTCCAAGACATTGAATATGCCATATTTAGTCTTACTACAAAATCTGAGTTCTCAGTTTATAGTCATCGTATTCATCTAATGAAAACAGTAAAGTTGATTGTCAGAGACAAAGCCAAAAGATTAAGAAAGTAAAACAAAACTATAAACATGGATCTAATTATATGAGGCCTGGTGTTCCAAAAGTAAAGGAAATAGAAAACTTCAAAGGCATACAACTGCTTTTGGATGAATATATATATAAATCAATACGAAGTATTTAAATATTCCTTGAAATATTAAAAACACAAACTGAATTTGTTATGCATGAGCAATAGGTATACAGTCATAAAATAGGCCTATTTACATTTTTTGATACGACAATATTGGGATAATAGCATTGTATAAAAGTGGAAAATCCTCATCTACAATAGGAAATCAACAGATAATGCCTAAACTTGGTATACCAAGATAGTCAAGCAATGGAATTATAATCATATAATTTAGAAATAGGAATATAAATAACAAAATAGCTCAAGAAATTTTAAAAAATGCATTTTCTCTGGAGAACAGAACTTGAAAACAAGAAGTGGTAGATTAGAGTTGCTATAGTTTTAAAAAATTCTAACGGGAAAATGAGAGACATAGTGGAGTTTATGATCATAGAAGTCTTCTCACTCCAAAATAAATGACTCCTAGTTTAGAACTAAATCAAATTCTCTCGCCCAGTTTATTGTTCTGCTCCAGGGTTTAGAAGGTCTATGACATATTTGAAAAGATTACAAGGTAGAAAATATCCAGTTTTGATGAGTTGTCCTCATATGGTTTAATTTGTTGGCTTTCCCAAGAGAAGGCATTATTGGGAGGAAACCCAGTTTGGAATCCTTACTGGTGCCAATTCAGGCTAACAGTGGAAGATCGTTCAGGCAACCACGGTAAAGAATGTTCCTGTAGTTAAACTGTACGATTGACAAGGTTTTTCTACAGCCATTTCTATTACATTTTGAATGCTTGCCTTGTACCTCCACTCTACTGCTCCAGGGAGCTGGTACTGTCCTTGTCACTTAGCCATCAAAGAAATTATTCTCTTTGCATTTCTTGATTTAATTCTTCTGGTGACAAGAAGCTCACTACTGTCCAAATCATCCTATCTTATTTGTGGAAAAAAACTGCAACAGGAGTTGAAACATGGCTTTACTAGCATGATCTTGAAGACATAGCACAACCAAAGCCATGGCTACCAAGAGGTGAAAGTGATCCAGTCAAAGCAAAAGCAGGCCGGTCAAGAGCAAAGGTCAGGGCAACAGTTTGGGGAGTTTGTCAAAATATTTTGCTTGCTGACTTTCTGGATGGCCAAAGAACAATCACATATGCTTATTATGAGAGTGTTTTGAGAAAGTTAACCAAAGCTACAGTAGAGAAATACCCAGGAAAGCTTCACCAGAAAATCCTTCTTCACCCCAACAATGCTCTTACTCATTCCTCTTATCACACGGGGCAATTCTGCAAGAATTTTGATGGGAGGGCCAGCCCGGTGGCGCACTGCTATTGTGCACCGCTTGGGAAGTGCGGTGGCACTCCCGCCGAGGGTTCGGATCCCGCATACGGACCAGCCGCTCACTGGCTGAGCGAGGTGCGGGAGCAACACCGAGGGTTGCGATCCGTTGCCGGTCACGAAAAAAGACAAAAAAAAAAGGAAAAAAAAAAAAGAATTTTGATGGGAAATCATTAGGCATTCACCTTACAGTCCTGATTTGGCTCTAACTTCTTTTTGTTTCCTAATCTTAAAAAATCTTTAAAGGACACCCCTTTTTCTTCAGTTAAAATGTAAAAAAGACTGCACAGACATGGTTAAATTCCCTCAGTTCTTTAGAGATGTACTAAATGGCTGGTACCATTGCTTACAAAAGTATCTGGAAATTGATGGAGATTATATTGAGAAATAAAGTTTATATTTTTTATTTTTATCATATAATTCCATTTTTCCATGAACTTTTCGAAGTCTCCTCATATAACATTCAAAAACAGGCAAAACTGATCTATGCTGTTACAAGCCACGATAGCAGTTACACCTTGCACATGGATAATTTCTGAACAGATAATAGGGGCCACTTTTGCTTCTGGAAATGTTCGATTTCTTGATTTGGGTATTGCTTACATGGGTAGAATGTCATTGAGATGTTCATTTTATAATTTGTGCATTTTTTCAGGCATGTGATATTTAAATTAAAAGATTTACATAAAAATCAGATTCACAAATCCCTTTCAGCACTAATACTTAAAATCTTTTCAATAAAAAAATATTCAATGAATGTTTACATGAGCCAATCCTTTTTCTTGACCCAAAGATGGAAAGAAAGAGTATAAAAAACTCTACAGTAGATTTGGAAGATTCTGTCTCGGAAGTTCTGAGATACTACCTACTATATAATCCTTGACATGTTCCCCATCTGTGCTTTGGTTACTTTATTGTTAAAATGGGTATGAAGACCCACCTCACTGAATTTATTTTAAGACAAAGCAAAACAATGTGGCTGTGGAAATGAAAAACACTATGCACATGTAGTTGTTTTGAAGACAAGGCCCTTGGTCTTCACAGATGTTATACTCTGATACATATAAAATATTACATGTGCACCCCAAAATGAAATGATGATAATAAAAAGTAACAAGATATGTTAGAAAAATGTTTCTCTTGCTTAGTTCTCTAACAAGTAAGCCAGAAACAACCACTGTGAGCAGGGGCCTCTAAATAGAGGAGGTGTTATTTCAGGAAAAGGTTGGATTCAAGTCGAGCACAGAGAGGGTACCTGTACTTGCTGATGGGACCAAAGGCATCGTATTGCAACCTGAATTTACAGAGCACCCAGTGAACAGACTTAAAAGGTATGTCTGCTGGTATAGTTAATGTAGAGTAGTGGGGAAAGAAAAACCACCACGGATGTGAAATAGCCACTGTTCTCTTAGGAAAATGATAGATAATTAATGCAAACATGGAGTTCATTCAGCAGAGGTTTTGAGGTTGGCTAGACGGTAGCTGGAAACTGGGGACCTGAGTGGACCCAGCAGTTTCCAGCTCTCCACATCAACTACAGTGTCTCCTATCCTTCTGTCCTTTTAGGCTAAAAATAGGTTCTACCTTTTAATTATGTTGCTCTAACGGGTGCAAGTCTCTGGTCCCATCCACCCCCACCCCGCACCTTCCCCCATTCTCCTTCAGAAGGTTTCTCCTAGATCTGAATGGTGGTATGGATTTGCTGAGCAATTTAGTCGGGCATGCAAATGGCAAACCAAACTACCTATAGGAGCAGTTACAGTTGAAGCGAGTGCCTCCCACAATGTGTTAAAAATAAAATAGGTAGCGGAACCAGATTTCATCCTTAGGAGCTGAGGAAGAGTTTTTAGGCAGTTTAATAACTTCCTTAATAACTTTAGGTGGTTTTTCTAACTTTCCTTTTATAGCCACTGAATCACAATAAAGATCCCTTCTAAATCTCTCCAGTTCACTCTTTTCCAATTATAGACATAAGGTTAATTTTTCTCGGCTGTTCATTAGTGTGACATTTCAGTGCTTCATTTAGAATACACACTACCTATATAACAAATACAACATCCCTCAGATTGTTCTTCCAGTCACAAGAATGTTCGTCCCTGCAGCGGCCTTGAACTTGGCAATCATACATATAGAAACCAGAAGAAAATAAGTATATACTTTAAAAAGACAGCAAAATTTTAAAGAAAAACTCTAAAATAAAGCAACATTTTGAAATAGTCCTGATCATAGATCAGGCTTATGTATTTCTCTTCCTTTCATAATTCAATAGAAGTGGCTTAAAGCAAACTTTTTTTTTTTTCAAAGAGTCAGGGAAGTTCAATAAGGATGTTTTGTTAAATAAGTTAAATGAGGACTTTGTCCTTTAAGACCAGGCCAACCGGTCCAGCTCCTTAGTACAATGAATAAATGGTTTCTCCTCAGCACCTAGCTGCCCAGAAAGTTCCAGACAACACTGGAGCAGCTGCAGAACATGATGTCCTGCTGAGAATCTCTCCAGACTCTTCATCTTAATCTCAAATCATGCAGTTGCTCTTTTTTTAAACCAACTCACTTTTGGTGGGAATAAAAATCTTTACCAGGAACAACATTTTAATCCATTATAAAATAATAAAGATAATTTTACTAACACATTTGAACATTCAATATCAGCGAGATATTATAGTAAGGTTTTATGTATACTATGTCACTTGATTCTCACACTGCCACCTGTCGATTCATTTCTCCAGCCTCATTTCCTGCCCCCCACCCCTTGCTTCTGACATTCGACCTCATCTGTTTTTTTTAGATTTCTTCTTTCTCACCACAGGACCTTTGCACATATTTTCTTATGCCTACAGTAGCCCTTCCCAGGCCAATCCCTGAGGAAATAGCAAATTCATACTTGTTTTTCAATTGAAACATCAGGGAAGATTATATCTACATGACATGCACATCCACGGAAACTCGGCTCACCTCTTTGTTGCTCACATTACATGACTAAATACTTATTCAACACCTGTCTTCCAAGATTGTATGTAGACTCCATGGGGTCCGAGACTACATCTGTCTTGCTCTATTTCCTTGTGAGTTGTTTCAACTGGTCAAAAAGTTCAGAAAAAAATATCTTCTTCCATACTAACACATTCTTTCAAAATTTTCATTTCCAGTGGACCTTAGATGTGTATATCTGTAGAAAAATTATCTGTTTTTTAAAGCAGTTCTTGGAGTAGAGTCTCATGTAGGACCTTGAATAAGCCTGTGACCTCTTATATATTAAAATGCTTAATGTCCCTACCATAAAGACTAAAATGACAAATTTGTGACAATTCAGAACTTGTAAAAATATAGGAGCACAGTTAAAACTTTAATCTCTTTTATCAGGCAGGAAGAGCTATAACATATACCTCCTTACCATATCATTTGAGTCTTTTGAGTTTTTATTTTAGTATGTGCACATTGTATTATGTGCTGCTTCTAATACTTTCGGAAAGTTTTTTATAAGTGGATTAATAAAAAAGCTATTTATAAACAGACATTAATTAGTGAGTGCAAAAACATGTGCAAGAATTAAAATGTATTTATCAAGAGATAGCATCGTGTATAATTCATTTTTTATGTCTTCTACATTGCCCAGCATGGCACTTTCCACACGGTAGTTGCACAACCAACATTTATTGGAATGAGAGTTTATATTGCTGATTCATTTGAATGGGAGGTAAAGGGGGGTACAGTGAGTGAAAGTTGCATTGCATCCAGCTGGTAAACTTTCAGGTAGATATGTGGCCTTCTTCATAGAGTCGGTGTAATGCTACTTGCAATTTTTTAGCCCAAAGCTGGAGGGCAAAGCATGAAGCATTTGCATTTTAGGTTAGGTCCTCTGGGTTAGAGATCCAGTCTGTTGTTTCCTCACCTGAAAAGCAATGAATCTCTGTGTGCATTCATTCAATCAACTGACTTTGAACCCCACTCAATGTCAAAAATTAGCTCACAGAATCCTCTGACATCAGCCCTGTCAGTTTGTCACCCATGTCGCCCAAGGTAGCATGGTCAATTAGTGGCACATCTACTAATTGAAAAATAAGAAAGCATTTGAAGACATCTGCACGAAGCTCATCATCTAACTGTTCTCTCACAAACCCCCTCCGCTAACAGACCTTACCTGACCCCCCCCCAGGGGAGGTAAATGCCCCTCCTTCATGCTCTCATGTGGTGCCCTGTGTTTCATCACCTACCTCATCACTGCACCTGTCTATTTCTGATCTTTCCACTGACAGTGAGTGCCTTAAAGACAAGACGGTACTTTCCTTTGAATTGCCAGCACTGCTATTGTAAGTAGTTAACCAAGGTATATTAAATGAATAAATAGGTGAATAAGTGAATACATTATTTTGCTTCATAGATTTGATTTTCTCCAAAGCAACATCTCAGCAGCATGAGCCTGTCACAGATGTGGCAAACATAGCCGGTTGCCATTTTAATATCCATTTGCCCTTCCTTCCCAACTAACAGGACGTTTTGGGGGCAGAACAAATAAAAAGTTACTGCCCTCATAGGGAAAAACTAGAGTCATTCTTTGGCCATAGCAAACAGTAATCACCAGACCAGTTTCAAACCCACACTAACAGATCAGTGACAGTTCACTCCAGTGAACACACTGCTGAAAATCAGACAAGGAGCCACAGTCTCACTTGATCAGCTGTCCAAGGTAAGGGTTAGCCATTCCCTAAGCAGTCCTGCTTCTGGAACTCTGCCAATTCCCGAATCCTCACTTCCCCGGATCTTAGTGAAATGGTTCGTGACATAACATGCCTTCCTGACACGACATACCATACAATGATTTGTGACACAGCATGCCTTCCCCAACATGCCACACACAGGTTTGTGTGTGTCTGTGTCTGTGTGTGTGTAGCTCCATGGCTTGTGGGAGCCCAAAGCCCTCTTGGTATTTCTGAGAACACCTAGGCTACTGCTCTTCTTATGGCCTCTTCTGCCTCTTGGGCTCCAGATTCCTCATTCAGGGTTCCTGATGTTCATCACACTGACCTACACTTAAAATTCAATACTTTTATTAATTTCTCATCAACCTCCCACCCAAACTCCTAACTTACATAAAACATGTGTGACTTCATAGAGTAGCTGTCATATCACAAACCAAAGGGCCAACAAAGTGGCCTATTTCTCTCCAAAGAACTTTTTTGCAACCTCATCGTACAGGACCCAAATCTATTCTCCCCTCTAATCTCTCCCATTTCTTCTCTTGTTAGTCTTCTCCCTGCTTAGAGTCCCAAGTTCTCTCTGTGTCGTTTCAGAAGCACTTGTGCCTTTTCTCGGAAGTCCTTGGGTACCACCATTTGTACCAAATGTGATTTTCCACACACATGTTTCCCTCCCTAAATGGAATCCTAGTGCCTCTTGTTAAGATAATCACATGTCCCCCACAGTTATACACCAGCACTGCTGCAGAGAGGAGGTTAGGAGCTGCCTCACAACCCCTGTGATAATTCCAAACTGGATTTGCCACCTTGCCTTCCCCTTGTTTGAAGGAAGGACTTGCCACAGTAGAGGCACAGCAAGTCCCCAGTTGTGTTAATTGCCTGGTCACACACCAACAGGGATCTGATCTTAGTCCCAGATGAAGCACAGCTTTTGGAGTCACATAAATCAATGGCAACAACTCTCTTCCATTCAAAGAGCCACCAGCGCCATCTGTAGTAAATGACCACACGCTGCTGTAATTGGTTACGTTTCTGCAAGCACTGAGAGATGATAAGGATGTGTGAAAACAGGCCATGCACAGAGAAAGTAGCATAAAGTAGAGATTTCCTGGAACAGACACAAGTAACTGGAAAGTGATACTCAAGCAATTTAAATCCAACCATTAGGTCACTCAAATACCTAAACTTGACACAAGTTTTGGAGTCAGACATACCTGGGCTCAATTTGCAATAATTCACTTACTAGCTAAGTATTGTTAAGTAAATGGCATGATTCTTCCTTCTTGTTTGTACAGTGAGGCTAATGTTTCTCATCCCACAGGTCCAAAATGAGGCAACGCATTAAGTGTTCAATAAAGGGCAGTTTACACAAAGACAAGTCACATGGAAAACGAGGCAGTGCAGAAGTTGTACCTTTTGCGCAACATTGCCCTCACAGTGACCCATTTTACTAACAAACCATTTAAATCCGGCACACGAAAGCCTATCATGTGACTAAACTAAATCCCTTTCTTGCTTTCTTCTTTGAAACACTTTTTTTTTTCTTTTTTTTTTTTTTTTTTTTGTCTTTTTCCGTGTCCGGCAACGGACCGCAACCCTCAGTGTCGCGCCCGGACCGGACCGGGACCAGCAACGGGATCGCAGCCCTCGGTGTTGCCCCCGTGCCTGGCTCAGCCAGTGAGCGGGAACCGGTCTGTATGTGGGATCCGAACCCTCGGCGGGACTATAGCAGTGCGCCACCAGGCCGGCCCGAAACACTTTTAAAACAGAATAAAATAGGCTCAAATTTCATATTCACAACCTGTTATATGTGGTCAATTACATTTCCTTCCTTTTTTGCTTAGAAACTGCATTCTCTTCTTTCTGTACTCTCCACCTGTGTTGTGGAGCTAACAGGCTGGAATTTGAATCTATGTCTGTCTGCTTCCAGACTCCAAGCTCTTAATGGTGAGTAAAACACAGACTTTCCTGACCTTTGTAAGCCACAACTACTGAATGAAAGAGACCCATGGGACAGATAGCAAAGGATACTAGCCAAGGCAAGTAATGATGGATAGAACAGCCCTACAGGATGCAAGTTTGAGTTAAATGTTCAAGTGGAACCAAGTGTGCTTTCCAAATGGTGCTGACATTCTATGAACTTCCATCAGTGTGAAAAACAGGAGTGGAGCTTCTGATTCAGATCAGGGGGAAATAGTAGGTGCCTAATAAATATATGTGATTGATTGATTGATCTGATCTGTATCCACTACCATCCCCACTAATATGGATGCTGTTTTATATAGATAACAGGGCAGCTATTCACTTGAGAATGAAGACCATTTTTCCCTAATCCAAAGATTCGAGCCTTTAAAACTTTAATTACAGCACCAGAGGTTGGCTCAGAACTCTTCCCATCAGTCTCTGTGGCACTGTGAGTTGTAGCAAGTGTTTAAAGTGGGGTGCAATAAACTTTATTATCAATCTGCAATCTGGATGGTAGTTTGGTATACACACTTGTTGCTGGAAAACAACCACACATATCTGAATAGGGTTATTATTAGACAAATTCAGGGAAAAAAGAAGAAAAAAACAAATAAATAAATAAACCTTTGCAACCATCACTAGCACCTGCATAGAAGTCAGTGTGTTGCTCTTTGCTGTGCCTGCCTCACGGTTCTGACAGCTTCCACCCCACAAGGCCTAATATTTAGCTTCTTTGGCTTTAACAAACTTTCTTCTTGGGTTCCACTGGGGACATTCATATTATGGGTAGGTGTGAGTAACATTTTGCAATTGTTATAAAAACTGCTGCTCTAACAAGACAATGTATTTATTTATTAAGACAATAAACAAACCATGAGAAATAAAAGACATGCAGGTTTCTCTACACAAAATATCAGCTTTAATTAAGGAATAAATTAAATGATCCATCTGCCTCCCACTATCTATTCCTCTATTTCTTTATATACTCATGGTTTTCAAGAACAATCAATATTACCTCTACTAATTACCAACAAAACTTCATATAGAAATTGATTGGCTTTGTAATACAATTTTCACAACACTTTACATTCTGTGGCTCTTCCAATACACTCAAATCTAATGATTCTAAAGAACTGTTTCTACTTGTTAACAGTTTTTGCTGTATCATGTCAATACTAATAAGATTTTTTTTTATTACAGTCCTACAATGATGGAAGTAATACATCATATAAGGGGAAAATAATCTAGTCTATGTTCCAAATGATGATTCTCAGGTGTTTGTGGGTGGGGAAGGAGGAGCTATTTCAGTAGTTTATGCCACAAGACTAATTCTCCTGCTAATATTATACAGAGGTGAAGGTTGAATAACCACCAGGCATTGGAACCATTTAAACATAATTGTACCAATTTATTTTTCCCAAACACATGTTATAATAATCCTAAAATGACACAACATATGTCACTGCAGGGAAAAGTCAAAATAATTTCATTTAAGTTTTTCAAATTAATTAATTTTACTCCTTCTTTGCTCTGCAGCCTTTGTTTGTTTTTTGTTTTTTGTTTCCTAACATCCTGGCCCATCAGGTCAAAAATGTTTTAAAACATTTGGTACAGGCAGGGAATATGAGTCTCCATTTAAATATCTTTATTGGCAAAATTTAACTTTTTACATTTATACAAACAATTCAGTCACTGCAGAAACAAACAAAAAAGAAAGTAGAATATAAAATAAGCAAGAAGAAAACACCCACACTGTCATCATCCAGAAATTGTCACTTTGCTAATATTCTGTTCTGTATAATTCCAGATTTCTTTTCAAAACAAAGTGATATAATACCTCTTTGTTAGTTTTGTTTTTAAGGTATCATATAGCAATTTCATTCTTATTTTAAATTAAACTTTTAATTTTGACATAATTATACTTTCATGCAGTTGTAAGAAGTAACAGAGTGATACAACACCATTTGCTGGTTACTCCTGTTTCCCCAGTAGTAACAACCAGGGTATTGACATCGATACTGTGATGATACACAATATTTCCTTCCTTCACCACAAGGATCCCTTTTATAGCAACATTCACTTTTCTCCTGCTTCCTTTCTGCACCCCTTTACTCTGGTAACAATCTATTCTCCATTTCTATGATAATGTTCTATAAATGGAATAATACAGAATATAATCTTTGGGGGATTGGCATTTTTCACTCAGCATAACTTGGCAGTAATTCATCAAAATTGTTGCATGTATTGATAGTTTGTTTCTTTGCATTGCTGAGTAGTAATCCTTCTTATGGATGTGACAAAGCTTGTTTCACCAATCACCTGCTGAAGGACGTCTGGGTAATTTCCAGTTTGGAGCTATTATCAGCAAAGCCATTATAAACATTCACGTGCAGATTTTTGTGTGAACATTAGTTATCATTTTTCTGTTATAAATACCCAGAAGTAAAATTGTTGGGTCATATGTTAAGCACATATTTAATTTTATAAGAAACTGGAAAAATTTCCAGAGTGGTTGCACCATTTTACATTTCCACCAACAATGTGTGAATGACCCAGTGCATCAGTATCTTTTCTGTGACAGCCCAACTTAAACTCTGGCTCATTTGTCTTCTGAGGCTTTCCACTGCCTGCTGAGTAAAGCTCAAATTTCTGAAGTCTGATAACCCATGAAGATTAATTTCTAATGTCTTTTCCTTCACGCCCTCCACGTCAAAGTCAGATTGAACATCCTCTTATTCTCAAACCTATATCTTCTTGGGTTTGCTCTTACGCTTTTCCTATTACTCTGCATCAGACTGTCCTGCAGCAGAGTGGTTAGAAGCACTGACTCCCTAGTCAGAATACTGGGGTTTATATCCTGGGTCTGCCACTAGCTAATTGTGTGCCCTTGGATAGGTTGCATAATCTCTCTGTGCTCTCGGTCTCCCAATTTGTTCTGTGGGGATACTAATAGTATAAACCCGAATCTGCCTCTGGCCAGTGATGATCTTCAGAGCATTCCGGCTGCTGCTCACTTCCATCTCTCAAATCTCATGCAAATCTTTCTTGTGGCCACACCTAACCCAGAAGCATTCAGGAGTAGAAATTCTGGAAAACGTAGCACCAACTTGATTATTTGATATGGTACAAAGCACCACAGCTTCTCAATATCTGGGCAGAGCATCCTGACTTTCCTCTGTTGAAGGACCTATCCACTCTTTGTCCATGTTCTTTTGTGAGGACGACTTACACGCACCAGCTCTGAGGGCAGGCATGTGATCCAGGCCTCTCAGCATATTTTCCTGTCCACACTGATTAAATCAGATGTGAGCCAGCCAAGATCAATCAAAGTCATCCCGGAATTTTTGGTTGTGGGCCTTAATCAATACTGGGGCTCAAATTACAGTTATACCTGGACATCTCACTAAATTTAAATAAGGCACTGTTCTAATTTTAGTGGAGTACCTGAAAATAAAATAGATAAAGTGAGATGCCTCACCCTAACAATCAGAAATATGTCCTTTCCTCAGATCCCCATGGTCATAGTACCCGTTGCCCTAAAATATCCCATAGTGTGCGTGCATGCTCTGACTCAATGAGTACTAAATTAAATGTAAAATACATCTTTGTCACTTACAAATTGGCATGACAAAATAAAATCCTATGGAACATCTCTCCTCGTTAAAATAATTAGAATGGGCCAATCTAAATTAAAACAGGGCTTTCAAGGACTGGAATCTATTATGCAAGACCCATTCAGAGAAGTGATAATTATCCCCTCTACTTCTCCATTTAATAGTCCAATCTGGCCTGTTGTTAAGCCTGGAAAGAATAAATACCACCTCGTATTGAATTACCTGAATCTTAATGACATAGTCTCACCCATTAAGGTCTTCGTATTCAATATTATTAAAATTATTAACTCCATCCAATCATCAAACTTTGGCTATTATGGATTTAGATAATATGTCTGTCAGTCCCTATCTCAATAGCTTCCTGGTCATATTTTCCTTCACCTCCAAAGGGACATACACAATACGTCTTTTTTCTGACTATCCATGGGGTCCCTAACAGCCTCGCCATCCCACCCAATCTTTGCAGACAAGATCTTAACCACATCTACCTTTCTCAAGTAACACCAGTATTATGTTATATTGATGACAAACTCCTCTGAGCAGATTTATTTGACTTACTTATTCAGGACATACAAATATTCACAAAGAGCTCACAAAAGGGGGATGGATCATTGCCCCACATATAGTACAAGGTTCTGATACCCTATTAAAATTCCTGAAAATTACTTGGTATGCAGAGGGCTGTTTCATCCTTGACACTGTCAAAAAACAGCTATTGATAGTTTCAGCATTTACAATGTTAAAATAAAAAAACATCAGAGAATGTCTTTTAGGACTTTGGGGTTCTATAGTCAGCATATTTCTCCTTTACAAATTTTACCTAAGTCCATTTAAGCTCTTACTTGAACATCAGTCCACCTTGAATGGGGTCCCTACAAATGAAGTCTGTAGAGTCTCCAAATTGCAATACAACTGGCATCCCAATAGGGCCATCCAGAGACTCCTTCACTGTAGAGGCTTTAATAGTCTCTTCTCATGCCTCCTGGAGTCTCTGGGTCTCCCATGATGTCCATAAGCTACCCATGGGCTTCTGATGCAAGAAACTGACAATGTCAGCCTCATACTATTGAGTGGCAATTTCTGGCCACATGCAGGGCTGTCCTGGAAATAGAAGCCCTAAGCCTGTGGTCTTTTGTACCCAACTGCCTGTTATGCCTTGAGTCATGGAATCAGCATCCCCAAAATTTTTTACAGCTGCTGAGACCTCCTTGCTACAGGATGAAGCCAAACCTGGGCCCTCTGTTCCACCTACAGGAGCAGCTGGCTGCCCCTTATCTTCAGTCTGTTGCCAAATGACATGGTGCTGGATGAGATTACCTTTCTCCCAGGCCCCATGACCTGAGGATGCCCTTAGGGTCAACCCAGTGGACAGTGATTGGAGTTCATAAACTTTACGGACAGTCTTAACATCATCCGCATGATGGAACTCAGTGGAACATTGCTGATTTTAATCCCTTAACCATGACAACCCTGATAAAAGATGGTACCCAAGTGTAAGCACACTTGGCCAAACTTTAGGCAGTCATCTTAGCACTGGATGCACTGGCCAACAATTGGCTTCATCTACACATTTTATTCAGTCTCTTGATCCATTGCTAATGGTCTGGCTGTCTGGTCTGGCCAGTAACCAAGGTTCCCCCCATTGGAATAAAGCACTCTGGGAATCTTTCTTAAAAGATACCAAAATATAAATCAAGGTCACACATACCTCTACATAAACTAAAGACCATAATATAAGACCTCACTAAGATGTTCATTATCCTCTTCAGAGTTCCAGACATCACTTAGAGTGACCAAGACACTCATTTCACTTCTCAGAATATACGATGCTCCTGAACAAGACATTTAAAGAAAATTTCACCCTCCTTGAAGGTTTCTGACTGCAGGCCAAATAGTACCCCATACTGGCTTCCCTAAGCAAGTTAAAATTCAATTAAATGAAACATGGCATATTTCAGTCACCAGGCAAACATTCGGGGTGAATTATAATAAATAGCCTGACTGTATTTTCTTCATATTGCACCACTCACAATTTTTAACCTCACACCTCCTTCTTTCTTTTCTGCTCCACATCAGGGTAAGCTGGTAAGAAAGCCTAGGTGCTCCCTCCTTTGGCACTGGTAGGAGATTCCAACCATGCCAGCCTCTGATAATGTATGGGAACCCTCTACCTGGCTCCACTCCCTAACCACAACTGCAACACTCGTATATCGCTGGTGGGAATGTAAAAGGCACAATCATGTTGAAAAACAACTTGACAGTTTCATTTAAAAACTTGGACATGATTGTTTACTAAAAAAAAAAAACAAAAAAAAATCCCATCAAGAAGTGAAGGGATAAACAAATTTAGTCTATTTATACAATGGAACACTAAAAGTCAAGCCTCTTTATTCCCACAGAGGACAAATAGTGGCTCAGTGAATCAACTTATTTACCTTTCTTTTTTTCAAGCAGCTATTTTTCTGTGTGCTACTCTGAGGTCCCTTCTAACTTCCAAGAAATGCCAGCTGAGTTTGGTCAGGGGGTGGTGGGAAGGCGGGAAGATGCAGTTTTGGAACCAGAAGCCCTGTGTGTCATTCGATCTCTGCCATTTATAAACTCAACTACTGGAGCATTTACTTACCTTCTCTAAGCCTCAAAAGGCTTAATTTAATAAAGGGAGGGCAATGATATAAGTCCTGCTTCACAGAGTTGTCAGGGGGAGTAAATGAAAAACCACCCCTGCATGTGCCTAGCGCACAGCCTGTCACATAGTAGGTGCTCATTAACTACAAGCCAGAATCAGAGGATGGAAGGAGTGCCCTGTATTCATGTCCGATTGATGCTTTGCTACCTGGAACACCTTTTTAATGTTCACCACTCTCCATCTTCTTTATGAGATTTAAATCATGTTGGTGGTTCTTACTATTCCCACTTCCCTGTAATTAGTTGAGTGAATAGAAAAATCGTACCCATTACTGAGAAGTTTGGTATTTACAATGTAATCCACCTAGGGCAAGTGAATTGAAAGACAGTCAAGCATCTCTATTGACATAAATACAATCTCACTGGCTGGAGCAGGACTCTTTTCCTCAGCACTGGGAAGATGCGTGGATGCCTAAGAAGGATTTTGGGGAATTCTGTGTTATTGGCTGGTGACTCTTTGATTAGAAAAGTCAACACATGCCAACAAGACTGTGAACTCTGAGTGAGAATTGCCCAAACCTCTCTCTCTCAGCCTGCTCTACAAAGTATTCTGTGAAAATCACATCCCATAAAAAGAACTTCAAAAGGGGGAGTAAGGGATCATGATTAAACAACTTTGGGAAAGCATGAATATTTTACTTCTAAGACTCCCCACCTTAGAAAAGTCACGATGCAATTTAACTCATTCCAAAAATTTCTGCTGTGAACCACATCTACTTAAATTTAGGAGAACATGCGTTTAACAAACTTATTTAAAACCAAAACTTTTTTAATAATGTTCATTAATATGTAAATAATTTATGAGGAATAGAAAATACTTGGGAAATTCTGATCTGTATAGCTAATACAAATTAAAAGCATCAGATACAACAAAATACCTCTGTACTTGATAAATGATTTGATTGAAATGGGAGAAACTACATGCTGAAGGAAGGGGAAAGTTGGATTTTCTATCCCATTCCCTGAACATATCAACTTTTCTTCTCCCCCTCCACTGTAAATGAGCTTTGTTACCTACAAAGTTGACGTCAAATGGAAACTCAAAAAGGAGACTCTCTCTAAAACTGTGTACAAATGCTGTAAACATGTATACAGTTCCTGTAGTAATTACATATGAGTTTTTATTTTCAAATTCTTTCTATCTATACTGATCTAAAGATACTATTTCTAAGAGTTGGCAGGGAGGGGCTTACTAATAGGGGTTTTTTCAAATTACAATAATATTTTTTTAATTTAAGTTATCTGGTCATTTTTTTTTTCTTTAATTTTCCTGAGAAATACCTTTTTTTGCCTGGGGGATAGGGTGGGCTGGGGAGGGACAGAAAAGGTAATCTTGGCTGCATTAGACTTCTGGTTTAGTTTACCTGTGTTAATTTTTAATCTCTCCCACTGGAATGCCAGCTTTATGAGAACAGTGATCTAGCCTGTTGCACTTTCTGCTTCATCCCCAACATTTGGAGCAGTGCATGGGACAGAGTAGTTCCCATCTTTAGGCATGAATGACTGGTAGGTTACTGGATCAAATTAAGTACCAAACATTTTAGCATAAATTTGTGTTAATCTTTTAGGCTCTCTGTCCTCCCTTGGCACTAAGCTTTTAGCTTGGGACCCACTAGACGAGGAAACAGCCTCTGCACGGGCATAAGAAAAGCCATCACAAAAACCAAAAAAAAATTTAAATTGAGAATGCGTAAACAGCAAATACTGCACTTCTGCCCATCAACATGTGGGTGGGATTTTAAGTGAACAGGCAAATACTAAAATGATAAACAGTAACTTCCAAGCAGATTTAAATGAATTAAAATAAAATAAATTATCTTAGAGCAGCACATGCATGGAAATGTGCCAGACCGGGTGACTGCTAAGGTGATGTCTTCTAATACCGTTATCAGTTTTTAATCCAGGAAAAGAAATTCAAAATAGTGTGCTTTCATCCCCACCCCTTCCTACCCACTTAAAAAAAAAAGTCTCCTGGAACCCACCCAGCAAACACTGAAAACACTGAGTACACTGTGTTATTGTCATTCACTTTCAGCTCCGCCTATGTGTCCCAGAAGAACCACACATGCACACAGTACAATTTTTAAATTGTACTTTAAGGGTTTTTGAAAGCACAACCAAAAGTGCATCATTTTCAAGCCAACTGAAGTTCCAGTAATGGTGTGTTTCTTCAACTCTAAAGCTTGCTCTGTAAAGCCTGATGTCACCACAAACTTTTCTCCCAAGCTCTCTCTGCACAAGAACAGCCATCAATTAGGACAGCCAAATATAGCAAATGAAAAGATAGGACACCCAGTTAAATCTGAATTTCAAATAAACAGAAACAACAATAACAACAAAAATAAACAGCAAATAATTTTTTTAGTATAAGTATGCCCCACATATTCCATATTCCATGGAGCATAATTATAATAAAAAACTACATATAGTTTGCATGAAATTCAAATTTAATCTGGAGGGGCTGGCCAGTTAGCTCAATTGGTTAAAGCATGATGCTGGTAACACCAGGATTTATATACCTGTACTAGCCAGCTGAAGGTATACAAAGAAAAAAAAAACTCAAAAAACAAACAACTGAAGGGGTCCAAGATGGCGACGGGTCCGGAGCGGCCGTGCCAGGAGAAAGCGTGATCCTGAGAGCTGTGCGCTGTGATACCAGAGTATTAATTGCATTTCCAACAGCAACAAAAGGCAAATAATTCTTTCAACAACGATCTTGCATCGACAAACAAGCGGCAGCAGGTTCGAGGTTTTAGGGCCGACACAGAGGAGGACTCCTGAGAGCACCCAAGCCCGGCTGCGGGAACG
This sequence comes from Galeopterus variegatus, assembly GCF_000696425.1. NCBI lineage: Eukaryota > Metazoa > Chordata > Mammalia > Dermoptera > Cynocephalidae > Galeopterus > Galeopterus variegatus. The sequence goes on along the minus strand of NW_007733373.1, from coordinate 1,517 downwards.
GGCGAGCGGCCCAGTCAACAAAGGCCAACAAAGCCAGCGGAACCGGTGCAGAAACGGAGTGAGGCGCGCCGGACCGGCCCAATGCTGTGAGCTCTGTGAGTCACCCCCAGCCCAGCCCCACTTGCGGGGCGAAGCCCGGCTGCTCCCCGGCCACCTGGCTCCCACCTACCACACCAGGCTAGGCACCCACAACAGAGCTGCCTCCATTTTCTCGGGTGGGGGCGGAGATGGATGGCGTAGTTAGGGCAGGACAGCCATTCCGGTTGGCTCAGCTCCGCACTGAGACATGCCATTTGCTTACCTCGACGCGGGGCACCCTGGGGCCTGTGGACCAGCCTACAATCCCACTCTCCCCGCGGATCTCAGATGGGGCTGGTAGCGTGGGGAGCCCCCGGCCAGCGTCAGGGAGGCAGGGAAGAGGAGCCTGCCGAGCTTGTCTCGCCGCCACACCCTGGGCGTCGGCCCCAGATAAACTCCCTCTTCCTGGGAGGCAGATTCTACATCTCGGGACCCCTGTCTGG
>NW_007733373.1:0-844 GCF_000696425.1 Galeopterus variegatus | reverse complement strand
GTGCCATTTGCTTACCTCGACGCGGGGCACCCTGGGGCCTGGGGACCAGCCTACAATCCCACTCTCCCCGTGGATCTCAGATGGGGCTGGTAGCATGGGGAGACCCCGGCCAGCGTCGGGGGGGCAGGGAAGAGGTGCCCGCACAGATCATCTCTCTGCCACACCCTGGGCGTCGGCCCCAGATAAACTCCCTCTCCCCAAGAGGCAGATTCCATCTCTGGGGACCTCAGTTTGGAAGAGCCCCTAACTGATTTCTGGTGGGGAGAGGGGAGCCTGGAGACCCCTCGAGCTACATTGAAGTTTACTAGTCAGCTCTCCAAAAGGGCTGACACGTGCTGGGGGGAGTCAAAGAGGAATTGTGTGCTGAGGGACCCTCCCCCGAGGAGTTCACTCCCGGCAGTCGGAGAGTCAGGACACCTGCTGGGCAGGGCGGGGCAGGGCACAACTTTGATGACTCAACTGAAAGTCAAGGTTTGTAGAAGACACGCCTCAGCCCTGTCCTGAGCACACAGAGTGGGGAGGGGCACGGCAAAAGGAGGCGGAATCTCAGAAATAAAGAAAGAAAGAAAGAACAATTACACATCCTGCAGGAACACTTTGAAAGGCTCAATAGCCCCATCTAGTGTTCACAGAGTGTGAAAACGCCCTGATAGCGAAGGACAGAAAACACACTCCTTATGAGAATTGAATTGGAGGCCCAAGAATCGAGAGAAAATCCTTGCCAAAATGAACAAACACCCAAAAAGAGATACCAGAAATGCAAAAAAACAAGAAAATACACCACCAAAAGTCAATAAATCTCAAACTATAGATCCTATAGAACAAGCAGCCCTTGAAATGAATG
>NW_007733372.1:111022-112378 GCF_000696425.1 Galeopterus variegatus | reverse complement strand
TAAAACTAGCACCTGAGACTTTACCCAAAAATCTGTTAATGCCAAGCCAGAGGAGTCCCCCTGCTCAACCCCCAACCCAACATCTCCTCACACTTCGTCCATTTTAGGGCCCATAAAACTAAAAACCTCCAGGACCTTCACTCTTCCCCCAATCCCAGAAGCAGGACGATCTTCCCCCCAGCGACTATCCTGTCGCTCCTGCAGGCCCGCTCCACGTCCCTCGCACAAGAGCTGCTACTACACTACCTGTTCTAGTACCTGCTGCAGGGTTGGCAGCAGCTGCCACAGAGCAGTGGGACATTACAGGAAGGTTTCTCCTCGCACTGCTTTACCTCCTGTCGGTAGGATGCTTCTTAGCAATGTCATTGTGACAATGTGCCCTTTAAATTCTTTTGGCTCCTAACCATTGCATCCTTCCCGTGTGTTTCCTCCTATCTCAAGCTCCCCCTGACCTGGAACATGGAGGTTCCAGGTCTGCAGGGACAATGCAGTCCTCAGGGAATCAGACTGGTCCCCGAGTGACTTGTCTGTCTCCCACTTTGTGGGAAACTTTTTGTGGCCACCCCCCTCCCTGTTGATGCAGCCCACAACGTTCCCACAAACGTCCCTTCACTTTCCTCTAATGTCACCTCAGTGGGGACTGTCAGCGTTGTGCGGGGCCTGCCCACACCCTGCCTCACTAACACCAAACGCTGCCACTCACCTACCCCCTCCTCGTCCACGCCCGAAACCCAGAATCTATTCCCTTTGTAAAACTACGTTATCCTGTTGCCTGCCCCATCACACGATTTTTTGCATATTCCTCTGGCTTGTCCCTGACATCACCCTCCAGACAGATGGAGAGATGGAGAGGGGACGGGGACTACCTTCAGCACCCCCCTCTCAGGAGGTGCCCCCTGCTCCTGTAGGACACTAATTATACCTTTTAATTAGGGCAGGGATCCTTCCTGCAGCTGGGACTGGCATAGCGGGCCCTGCTACTGCCTCTCAATTCTATCAAAAACTCTCAGAAGAACTAAGCATAGACAGCATCTCCTCCCTCCAGTGACAGGTCACCTCACTTGGGACAGTGGACAGTCACTTTACAGAACCGTTGGGCCCTTTACTTCCTTACAGCCGAGAAGGAAGGCACCTGCCTCTTCTTGGGGGAGGAATGCTGTTATTACATAAATGAGTCCGGGGTGATCCAAAACAGCTTAAACCATCTCACTGAACCCTTGCACACCCTGGCTTATGCCCCTCCTAGGACCCCTAACAGTGCCTCATCCTGCTTTTTGGACCCTGTCTCTATTGATGTTTCTCTAATTTCTTGCAGGAACATATGCAGGCTTTCACCAACCAAAAGGTCACAGAACT
>NW_007733372.1:102885-110757 GCF_000696425.1 Galeopterus variegatus | reverse complement strand
CAGGGAATCAGACTGGTCCCCGAGTGACTTGTCTGTCTCCCACTTTGTGGCAAACTTTTTGTGGCCACCCCCCTCCCTGTTGATGCAGCCCACAACGTTCCCACAAACGTCCCTTCACTTTCCTCTAATGTCACCTCAGTGGGGACTGTCAGCGTTGTGCGGGGCCTGCCCACATCCTGCCTCACTAACACCAAACGCTGCCACTCACCTACCCCCTCCTCGTCCACGCCCGAAACCCGGAATCTATTCCCTTTGTAAAACTACGTTATCCTGTTGCCTGCCCCATCACACGATTTTTTGCATATTCCTCTGGCTTGTCCCTGACATCACCCTCCAGACAGATGGAGAGATGGAGAGGGGACGGGGACTAACTTCAGACCCCCTCTCAGGGAGTGTCCCCTGCTCCCATAGGGCACTAATTGTCCCTTTTAATGGGGGCAGGGATCCTTCCTGCAACTGGGACTGGCACAGCGGGCCCTGCCACTACCTCTCAATTCTATCAAAAACTCTCAGAAGAACTAAGCATAGATAGCATCTCCCCCCACAGCGACAAGTCACCTCACTCGTGACAGTCACTTTACAGAACCCTCAAGCCCTTTACTCTCTTACAGCCGAGAAGGGAGGCACCTGCCTCTTCTTGGGGGAGGAACGCTGTTATTACATACTCGAGTCCGGGGTGATCCAAAACAGCTTAAACCATCTCACTGAACCCTTGCACACCCTGGCTTATGCCCCTCCTAGGACCCCTAACAGTGCCTCATCCTGCTTTTTGGACCCTGTCTCTTTTGATGTTTCTCTAATTTCTTGCAGGAACATATGCAGGCTTTCACCAACCAAAAGGTCACCAGATTGTTCTGTGAGGAGGATATCGGCCCCTCAGAATCATCAACCCTTCCCCAGAGGAATACAGGCCCCCCACACCGAACCAATACCCCGCCACCTAATTGTTTTACCCACCAACATAAATCATTTATTTTTTCCATATCTTCATCCATCTCCAGCAGGAATTAGCTTCAGAAGAATGAGACCTCCTCCCTTTTCCCCTTTTTCCTATACTTAAAAGGCAGGAAAATAGATCTGCAACATAACCAGTGCCACTTTAGACAAGGTCAAGTACGAAATGGGGCCACTCACCTCCTCCCCTCCCCTCCCCTCCCCTGTTCTCTTTTACAAGAACCTCATGGTTTCAGAGAAAATGAAACTTTCAGCATTTCCACATGTGCAGAACTCTCCATTCCCATGATCTAACTCAATCCCCAGCCCGGAATTATATCTCCCAGCTCTTGGCACCAACATGCCGTGATAAGCTCTACCACCCCCATACCTGGTGCTGTCCCCTTTTCAGGGCAGCCCTGGGCTGCCTGTCACTCTGAGCACAGCCCGGCAGATTTCTTTCTTTAATAAAGCTTGAACAGTACCCGGCATCTCGGCTCACTTTCTTTCACTTTTCTGTCACCGTTTGCTGTATTTTGAAGGGAATTCGTCTCATCTCCATGTACATAAAGACTCATTCATTGTACATGAGGCCCTTTAATAATGTCTCCCCCTATCTTTGTAAATTTTCCATCTTGCCCCTTCCCATAAGGTCTGGAGGCCAGATCAAGGGCACATACTCTCCTGGGATCCCTTAACCATAGATTGTCTGACCGGCGAGACAGATGCTCATCTGACATGGGACCCATGTGAGCCTAAACTTGGGTACACACACACACACACACACACACACCTGTCAGGTGCAATGACACATCATCCTGCTGCCTGTTGGTCTCATTACCATTTCATTGGTTTGTAATCCAGAGGCCCAAACGCTCCAAGTAAGCCACTGTTTCAACCAGGTATGACAAATGCTGAGGCCCACAGGCCATTGAGTGTGGCTCTACAGCCCAAAGACCTTCCCAGTTTGCTCATCACTAATCAAACCAACCACTGAGGCAAAGGGTCATTAGTAATTGGCCAAATTAGAGGACCTGCGTACTGGTTACTGCTGGACTCCAGCCTCAGCCTGGTGTAATCCTGTGCTGCCATAAGCACAGCCTGGTGCAACCCCATGCTGCTGTAAGCACAAGAACCACAGCACAAGGCCCGCATGGGTGTCCACTTAGAAAGGAGAGTGCAGTCCCTTGTCCCAGTCCACACCTCCCTGGTTGGAGATGACATCATCTTAGATAACATGGTCCCCACCTGAAACTCCACCGTGGGAGATGACTTCACCCAGTACACTGAAACCTCCACCCCAGCAACGTCCCAGGCTGCCTCTCCAAACACACAAATTGGACCCAAACATTTGGTGCTTTTCTTACTTTCATGTTAGGAATTCCATTTTGTTTCCTAAGCTCACTGTCTGCTTAGCCCATGACCCTGGCATAGTCCCTGCTCTCTGCCAAGGGTACATCCCTAGGCTCCCATGCCTACAGGGAAGTCTGACAGAGGTTACCACTCCCTGTGCCAGTCCCAAAATGAGTGGAGATGACTGCTTTCCCCAGGAGGTGCCTCGTATCAGTCCACCCACCCTTCAACCCCCAGGGAGAGGACCGCCCACTCCTCAGAGCCTTGTCCTCTGGTCCTGCTCCAACTTCCCACCACAATGTCCCACGCTGCCTCCAGACATGACCCCCCAAGCAACTGGCTCCCCTTGGTCACACACAAACCCATAAATCTTAATATGTACTCACCAAACTGTGAGCTCATGTCCTCCAGCAATAACACTGCTGGACCTGCCACCTTGACCCAAAACAAAACTAGTTATTATTGTTGAAAAAGATACATGTGTATATATCAAACTTATATTTTTAACACACTTTTTGATTCCATCAAGACATTGCTGGAAACCCTGGAAATTTTAGCTCTCTTTTCTTCAGTAATGCCGTAGAATGGGACACTTAGTTACGGGCCGGCCCACAGGACTGCTACTTTTCTGCTGTGTCCCTCATTTCCACTCTCATAAGAAATGTGCTGTGCTGTTTAGGGCAACTTATGCCCTACTCTCCCCTATCATCACCCCAAAGGTTTCTTAATATGACATCTAAGCGTCACCATGCTAGTTTCATTAATCATGCCTTTTTATTTTCTGTAATTCTGTTGCTATGACGTCTAGTTGACCCTGGAGGGACAGCCCCTCCCAGGGCTGGCCAATTCCTAGAGATAGTAAATGACTAGCTTGGGAGTGTGCCTTTCATATGCAGACAACCAAACCAGGCCCACGCCCCACCTCCTCCGCAGGCTCACACACTCGGGGCCCAGGAGCAGGTACAAGAAACTTCCCACAGCTCCTACACCCCAGCCTGCTGAAGTTTGGGGTTTTGGTTTTGGGGTTTTTTTTGCTATTTTTTTTATTAGCCTATTCATTGTTGCAAACATACTTATTCTTTTTTTTTTTTTCAAATCGTACTTATCCTTTATGTCCCTTATCCAATCTCTCCCCTTCCCCCGCTAAAGTTATCCAAGCTAGCCAATCCTAAACTTTTTTTTTTTTTTTTTAATTTTTCTGACTGGTAAGGGGATTGCAACCCTCAGCTTGGTGTCATCTGCACCACGCTCAGCCAGTGAGCGCACCGGCCATTCCCATACAGGATCCGAACCCGCGGCCTCGGCGCTACCAGCGCCGCGCTCTCCCGAGTGTGCCACGGGCCGGCCCAATCCTAAACTATTTTACTCTGCTGTGCTTATTCCTTTCCTTGAAAGCCACAAGAGAGGCTCTGGCCCACATTTTCAGTCTCTCCGTTTGCCTCCTGACCCACCTTGGTGCCTCCTGTGTGGCCCTGTGTGCTGTGACCCTCTGTGCTGTGGCACGTCCTCTCTTCTGTGCCCTCTCCTCTTGGGAACTGTAACTATCTCTTCATCGGCAGTCATCTCCTGATCTGTTGGCCTCACCATACCAGACTAATAATAAAACCTGCGTTCTCGTGGTGTTGACCTCAAGCTGTATTCTTTTGGGGGGGGGACGGGGGGCAGCTGGCCGGTATGGGGATCTGGATCCATGACCCTGATGCTCTAACCAACTGAGCTAAGTGGCCAGCCTCGAGCTGTATTCTTAAGATGTGTGCACTTTATATATGTTACACTTTAATGAAAAGTGGATACAAAATGAACTGATAACAACAGCAAAGCCCAACATCACCATCTAGAAACGCTGTAGAGAAAAACAAAAAAAAAAATTTTTTTTGGCAACTGGCATGTATGGGGATCAGAATCCTTGACCTTGGTGTTATAGAGAAATTTTTGAGCAACTAAAACGAAGACAAAAATCCCAAAAGCTTCCAAGAAAAGACAAAATAAACTTCCTGCAAAAGAACAAGAGTCAGACATATCAGTGATGCTGTGCGCAGGAAAGCCGTGGAGCAGGAACGTCTGTGCCCGCGCACTGTGGCCTCGCCTGTCTCCCACTACAGCCCACCCCAGCCTGCCCCCAAAAAGCACGGCCCTGACCAGGCCAGCTGTGCCCTGAGAAGCAACATCTGGCCCATCCGCCTGAGCCTGCGCTCCTCCAACCACACCCCGATTCCCATCGGCACTCTCTCCCTGTACCCCCAGGTCTCCTCCCACAGGCCTTCCCCGTGTCTCCCCAACCCTCCCCAAGCCCCAGAGCCACCTTCTCCCAGGTGCTTCCCTGATCTGTCAGACTGAACCAGCGGCCCGCCCTTCTCTCCCCCTCTCCCCCAACACTAATCACTACCTCTGTGGTTGTGCTTAATTCTCTGTCTTCCCTGCTTGGCCCAAGGGGCAGCCCAGCCTCTGGACACAGACAGATCCAGCTGGGATCACATTTTGGCCTCTCACCTGCCAGCTGAACTTGGGCAAGCCACTCTCCGCCGAGCCTCAGTTCCCTCACCTGTAAAGTGGGGATAGCTACCCTCCTTCCCAGGGTCATTGTGAGCAAAAGCCCGTGTGTAAAACACCCACAACCTCGCCTGGCACACAGTAGGCCCTCAAGCAACAGGAGGTGTTGTTGCAGGGAACCCTAAGCATTTTTAGTTGTTGAGCTTTTCCCTTTTCCACTTGAGCAAACTGTTTTAGAAACTCTATGCTCCACTGGAAACTCAGGCCCCTGCCATTTACCCTGCTTGCTTCCTGAGCCTGCCCTCTATGAGATAACAGCAGCCTCACACCACTCCCCCAGGGGCCAGAGGCAAATTAGGCTCCTAAAGTGACCAACAGACTGTGTCCCATAACCAGCCAATTCAAATTAGCAGGACAGCATCCCTCATTTACATAGGAGGACCTGAATGAGAACCTGGAAGGGAGACGGGTGGGAATTGAGGCTGTATAAGGGGGTCGGTCCCTTTGTTCTGGGAGACACTGGCTTGGGAGCTTCTGCCCTCCAGTGCTCTCCTTGCTTGCAAGCAAAAAGAGGTGCTGTAACACTGAACAAAGAGCTGCAACACTAAAATAAAGAGCTATAAAACTGCAACACTGACGCCGGCCTTGGATTCCTCTGTGCGTTCGCCCCACAACAGTATCAGCTGGGAGAACCAGCTTGCCCAGGTGGGGACCTGTCAGCGGGGTCATCAGCTGCCTGACGATGCTCGCAGGATTGCCAGAATCCTCCTCCATGCAGTCCTCAGGCTTCTGTGCAGGGAGCCATGCCCGGGGCACTCTTGTTGATATTTAATTCACAGCAACTGTTTTATTAAGTCATTTTCAGACATACAGTTTAAGGATAAAATAAAAGCCAGTTGGAGAAGTCTGCCCTGTTTCTGGATGGACATTCCAATTGCACACTACCCACAAACAAACCCAGTCAGGTGTGAGGACTGGGAGCACAGGACGTGGTGCCAGCCATGGGCAGGAGCCAGCACCCAGGCAGAACTTCTCTGGATTGTGCCACCTTCATCCCTGGGCCAACAGTGACAGTTCTTCCCATCTGGTCAGCTAGAAGCCCTCACTATCCCATTCCACAGTGAAAGGGAAAGAGACTCATTGGGGAGCAGAGACACGAGCTCCAGCCCGGCCATGCTGAGCTGGCATGTGCCACCGCAATATCCATATCTGCAGGGCTGAGCCCCCAAATCAAGGCTCTGGAATGTTCTTGGTTTCCAGGGCCAGTTTCCCAGCCCAGGCCAGAGTGTGACTAAGTGTGACAGCCAGGCACAGGGGCAGCCAAGGATTGGCACATGGCAGACGGAGCTGGGCGAGGTGGAGGAACCTCCCTCCCCACCTACCCATCAACAGCCAGTGGAGATGCCTTCTAAAGCTCTGATCCATGTGAAGTGTGAGCCCGAAAGGGACCTTAGCCAGAAAAAAAACAACCATCTGTGGGGTAACTAAGACCAAGGGAACATTTTTAACCAGACTTTAAGGTGGAAACTGATAAATATCAATTTCTTGAGATTAGCAGAAGAATTGAGAGAGTGCCAGGAGATGAAGTCACTATGTTGATTTATTTCGGGGGGGGGGGGGGGCACCTACAGTTAAGTACTAAACCTGGGTTTCTTGTTTTTCTTACCAAAAGGAGAGATAAGAGAGAGGCAGGCAGCCTGGCTGGTTGTAAACTCCCCTCTTACTTAAAGGAAAACCTCATTCATGCTAATTAGAAATCCGAGTCAGGTATTTTTATGATGTCTGACTAAGGTTGTTATCCTTGAGCTCTCCCTAGGAGATAAAGACTCCAACCTCGAGATAACATCAAGGACTCGAAGCTGACCACAGAGTCTGTGACACTGAAGTTTCCACTCCATCATGGGACCCTAACATTTGACTCAAACCACCTGCTGCTCCCAGACCCTTCCTCCACTTTTTCTTGGAACCAAGACCTTTACCTCATCTTCCTGCCTCTTTGCCTTTATCAACCCCAGAACAGGCATCAGAAAGAGGGATGACTTCAGCCTGGTCCTCCCCCAGACGCCAGTTATCTGAACAGACCTAGTCGTTGCACCAAAGTCTGGACTTTCGAGTCATTTGTTTAATGCGAGAGGGCAAGTGGAGCCTGGTCTTCGCTGCTGGTGGAGGCAGGAAAACGCTCAGCTCCCCCACGCACTCAGGGGCCTGGCAGAGGTCTCGTTCCAGTTGATCGGGATTGCATTTTCAGGAGATAATCAGTGTTTGTGGTTGGCACAAATCTGGAGAGCCCCAAAGAACTCAGACATACCCCTCCAGAATGTCACGGGCTTGCTCCAGTCCAGCTGCTCACCTCTGATTTTGTTCTTTGGCTCTGCCTCACGCCCAGGGCATCTTCCTGAATCCCAGAGATGGGTCACACCCCCTGCCCACACGCCAGGGCACCCATCACCACCACCCAATGCATCAGCAGGCATGTAGAGTTTAGAGAGGTGCAACCTCGCACCTAACAACCTGGAGGGAAACACACCCACAGCGAGGAAGACAGAGAGAAACAGAAATGCCAGGCCAGTTGATGGGGTGGCAACGGAGGGCTGGGACCCCGAGGGGGGGGTTGTGGTAGCAGCTGCTCTTAGGGAAAAACCTGTTAAAATAAATGTATGTGGGTTATCCCTCGTGATGTGTCTGCATAAACACATCCCCACCTCTGACTCCTCTGGCCAGCCCCTTTATGTGACCAGTGTGTCCCTGTGGCTGTGGGGGCGCCTGTGTCCTTGCGCGCGTCTCTGTGTAAATGTGTGCCTCTGTGTGTGTGTCCATGAGCGTATCTGTGTGTGCCTGCGAGTGCACCTGTGTGTGAGCGAATGTTCTGGAAAAGGCCCGGAAGGATGCCCCCAAACCTGGAGTCAGGGATTACTTTGGGAGGCGGGGCTGCAGGGCGAGGATTTTTATTTTAACGAGTCTGCCCTGTTTGAGTCTTACAGGTGTGAATCATTTCAAAGCAGAACAGACACCTAATTAATTTTTCAAAAATTAGCAGCCTCCTCGCAGCCCGCACCCCGGCGCCCCGCCCTCCCCCGCCACCCGCTGGCCGCCGGC